>NC_057797.1:207197771-207409526 GCF_018294505.1 Triticum aestivum
GGCGCGGGAAGCGGGCCGCGGGGGCCGGCGTGGGCTCCCGGGCCGCGCGGTGGGAGGCGGCGGCAGGTGCCACGTGGCGGGCGATGGTTGGTTGGCGGTGGCGGCGCGGACGCGTCCGGTCCGTCCGTACGTGTCCGGCGGCGGAGGAGGAGAAATTTAGGGTTTCGGGGAGGAAGGAGATCCGAAAATCGGGGGGCCTTTAAATAGGCATAGGAAGAGCTAGGAGAGTCCAAATGAGGTGCGGTTTTCGGCCACGCGATCGTGATCGAACGCTCTAGATGATGGAGCAGAGTTAGGTGGGTTTTGGGCCAAATTGGAGGGGTGTTGGGCTGCAACACACACGAGGCCTTTTCGGTCCCTCGGTTAACCGTTGGAGTATCAAACGAAGTCCAAATGATACGAAACTTGACAGGCGGTCTACCGGTAGTAAACCAAGGCCGCTTGGCAAGTCTCGGTCCAATACGGAAATGTTTAATCCCCACACACGAAAGAAAGCTAGAAATGACCACCGGAGGAGAACGAAGCGCCGGAATGCAAAACGGACAACGGGGAAAATGCTCGAATGCAAGAGATGAACATGTATGCAAATGCCATGCACATGATGACATGATATGAGATGCATGACAACGATAACAACACACGGAGACAAAGACCCGAACCCGAGGAAATAAATATAACTTAACGCCGGAAACGGCAAGAGTTTGAGTACAAATTGGGAAAGTTACATCCGGGGTGTTACAGGAAAGGTAAGCTCAATCATGTTGGATGATCCATGGCAACATAATTTATCTCAGATGTAAGAAAACATAACCCATTACGTTCTCTTCCTTGTCCAATGTCAACTCTTTAGCATGTCATATTTTAATGAGTGCTCACAATCATAAAAGATGTCCAAGATAGTATATTTATATGTGAAGACCTCTCTTTCTTTATTACTTCCTATTAATTGCAACGATGACCAAAACTATGTTTGTCAACTCTCAACAACTTTTATTCATCATACTCTTTCCATGTGAGCTTATTACACTCCATAAGATCCATATGATCTCTTTTATTTCCTTTTTATTCTTTCTCTTTTCTTTTATTCACTCAAGATCATGGCAAAATAATCAAGCCCTTGACTCAACACTAATCTTTATTATATATAGCTCACGGACTCGATTACATAGAAGGATCATAAAGCAAAACTCACAACTAGATCATACTAAAACTTTATTCTACTAGATCAAGATATTATCAAAAGGATCGAACTAAGAAAAGCAGTAAAGATAGAAGTGATGGTGACACGATACCGGGGCACTCCCCCAAGCTTGGCAGCTGCCAAGGGGAGTGCCCATACCCATGTGATTATATCTCCTTTTTCGGGGATGGTGATGTGATATTCTTGGCGATGATGCCCCTCAGGATACGATTCTCCTCCTCGAGCTTATTGACTTGCTGCTTGAGGTCCATTATTTCCTTTCAAAGTTTTCCTGTAACAGCCAAAGCTCCCTGCACCCAAGGGTGTTGCATAGCTGCGGGAGAACAAGTGACACTCTTTTTCATATTCTCATAAGAAAGAAATCTAACATTGGAAGGGATAACCGAGTTTGGGATAGCCGAGCTCTGCAGTTCCACCATTGTGAATCCAGCTCGGAAGCGAGAAGTGACTTCTTGATCCTCCTCCATGGCATCTATCCTCTTCAAATCAGCCTCCATCTCTTCCTCCATTGTTGGCCCAAAGTGGTCAACATTGTTGTTTGTCATTGATCTCGGTGCCGGATGAGACACCCGGCTCTCCCTAACTAACTCTTGTGAAGACATCTTGCTCTAATCTGCAGCAACAACAGCTCGAAACACAAATAGAGGATGTTTGCGTGATACGGGAGTTAAAACCTTCGGGAGATTATATAATGAATTTTACCGACCAAAATATGTAACGTGCAAGAAAACGGAGTCCGGAGAGCACACGAGGTAGGGCGCGCCCTCCACCCTCGTGGAGCCCTCGTGTCCTTCCCGGACTGCTTCTTATTTTTCTATTTTTCTAAATATTGCAAAACGGAAGAAAATTGCCATTAGAACTATTTTGGAGTCGGTTTACTTACCGTACCACATACCTATTCCTTTTTGGAGTCTGAAATGTTCCAGAAAGTGTCCCTTATGTATTCCTTCGGAGTTACGGTTTCAATAACATTGGTTTCAACATTTATAGGATTACCTGAGATATAATGTTTAATTCATTGACCGTTCACCACCTTTGGATTTGTGCCTTCGAAGTTGTTGATTTTTATGGCACCGGAACGATAGACCTCCTCGATAACGTAAGGACCTTCCCATTTAGAGAGAAGTTTTCCTGCAAAAAATCTTAAACAAGAGTTGTATAGCAATACATAATCACCTACATTAAACTCATGCTTTTGTATTCTTTTGTCATGCCATCTTTTAACTTTTTCTTTAAATAATTTGGCATTCTCGTAGGCTTGGGTTCTCCATTCATCGAGTGAGCTAATGTCAAATAACCTCATCTCACGGGCAAGTTTGAAATCATAGTTGAGCTCTTTAATAGCCCAATAAGCCTTATGTTCCAGTTCGAGAGGTAAGTGACATGCCTTTCCATAAACCATTTTATACGGAGACATACCCATAGGATTTTTATATGCAGATCTATAGGCCCATAATGCATCATTAAGTTTCTTGGACCAATTCTCTCTAGATCTATTAACAGTCTTTTGCAAAATTAATTTGAGCTCTCTATTGCTCAATTCTACTTGACCACTAGACTGTGGGTGATAAGGAGATGCAATTCTATGATTAACATCATATTTAGCAAGCATTTTACAGAAAGCACCATGAATAAAATGTGAACCACCATTAGTCATTAAATATCTAGGGACTCCAAACCTTGGGAAAATAACTTCTTTAAGCATCTTAATAGAGGTGTTATGATCAGCACTACTAGTTGGAATAGCTTCTACCCACTTAGTAATGTAATCAACAGCAACTAAAATATGTGTGTATCCATTGGAGGCAGGAAAAGGTCCCATATAATCAAAGCCCTAGACATCAAATGGTTCAATAACAAGTGAATAATTCATAGGCATTTCTTGACGTCTAATAATATTACCAATTCTTTGACATTCATCACAAGATACAACAAAATTACGGGCATCCTTGAAGAGAGTAGGCCAATAAAAACCAGATTGCAATACCTTATGTGCAGTTCTATCTCCGGCGTGGTGTCCTCCATAAGCTTCGGAGTGGCACTTGCGTAGGATCTGTTCTTGTTCATGCTCAGGTACACAATGTCTAATAACACCATCTACTCCTTCTTTATAAAGATGTGGATCATCGCAGAAGTAATGTCTTAAATCATAGAAGAACTTTTTCTTTTGCTGGTATGTAAAGCTAGGTGGTATAAATTTAGCAACAATGTAATTAGCATAATCAGCATACCATGGAGCAGTGTGCGAAGCATTTATGACATTTAATTGTTCATCAGGAAAACTATCATCAATAGGTAGTGGGTCATCAAGAACATTCTCTATCCTAGACAAGTTGTCTGCAACAGGGTTCTCAGCTCCCTTTCTATCAATAATATGCAAATCAAATTCTTGTAGCAAGAGAACCCATCTAATAAGTCTAGGTTTAGCATCTTTCTTTTCCATAAGGTATTTAATAGCAACATGATCCGTGTGAATAGTTACTTTAGAATCAACTATATAAGGTCTGAACTTATCGCAAGCGAAAACAACTGCAAAAAATTCTTTTCTAGTAGTAGCATAATTTCTCTGAGCATTTTCTAGAGTTTTACTAGCATATTGAATAACATTCAATTTCTTATCAACTCTTTGCCCTAGAATAGCACCTACAGCATAATCACTAGCATCACACAGAATTTCAAAGGGTAAATTCCAATCAGGTGGCTGAACAATAGGTGCAGAGATCAATGATTGTTAAGTATTTCAAATGCTTCTACGCAATCATCATCAAAAACAAATGGTATATCTTTTTATAGTAAATTAGTCAGAGGCCGAGAAATTTTTGAGAAGTCCTTAATGAACCTCCTATAAAAACCGGCGTCACCAAGGAAACTTATTATACCTTTGATGTCCTTGGGACATGGCATCTTTTCAATAGCATCAACCTTAGCTTTATCAACTTCAATACCTCTTTCAGAAACTTTATGCCCCAAGACAGTACCTTCATTAACCATAAAGTGGCACTTCTCCCAATTCAAGACAAGGTTAGTTTCTTCACATCTCTGCAAAACTCGATCAAGGTTGCTTAAGCAATCATCAAAATAGGATCCATAGACGGAGAAATCGTCCATGAAAACCTCACAAATCTTTTCACAAAAATCAGAGAATAGAACCATCATGCATCTTTGGAAAGTAGCAGGTGCATTACATAAAACAAAAGGCATACGTCTATAAGCAAAAGTACCAAACGGGCAAGTAAAAGTGGTCTTAGATTGATCATCAGCTGACACAGGTATTTGAGAGAAACCAGAATAACCATCTAAAAAGCAAAAATGTGTATGTTTGGATAATCTTTCTAGCATTTGATCAATAAAAGGTAAGGGGTAATGATCTTTTTTAGTAGCCTTATTTAATTTGCGGAAATCAATTTCCATCCTATAACCTGCAATAATTCTTTGCGGAATCAATTCATCTTTATCATTAGGAACGACAGTAATACCTCCCTTTTTAGGGACACAATGGACAGGACTTACCCACTGACTATCAGCAACGGGATAAATTATACCTGTCTCAAGGAGCTTTAGTATTTCCTTTCTTACCAGTTCTTTCATCTTAGGATTCAGCCGTCGTTGGTGATCACGAACTGGTTTGGCATCTTTCTCCAAATTTATTTTGTGTTGACATAGTGTGGGACTAATGCCCTGAAGATCATCAAGAATATATCCAATAGCAGCACGGTGCTTCTTCAGAGTTTTCAATAATCTCTCTTCTTCATGCTCTGAAAGGTTAGCACTAATGATAACAGGATATATCTTTTTCTCATCAAGATAAGCATATTTAAGAGTATCAGGTAACGGCTTGAGCTCAAACACGGGATCACCCTTGGGTGGAGGGGGATCCCCTAGGATTTCGACAGGCAAATTGTATCTCAGGATGGGTTCCTGTTTAAAGAATACTTCATCTATTTCTCTTCTTTCATTCATAAACATATCATTTTTATGGTCTAGCAAATACTGTTCTAAAGGATCACAAGGAGGCACGGCAATAGAAGCAAGACCAATAATTTCATCTTTACTAGGCAATTCCTCTTCACGGTGTTGTCTACGAAATTTAGAGAAATTAAACTCATGAGACATATCACCTAAACCAATAGTAACAATATCCTTTTCGCAATCTATCTTGGCATTAACTATGTTCAAGAAGGGTCTACCAAATATAATGGGACAAAAGCTATCTTGTGGGGAACCAAGGACAAGAAAATCAGCAGGATATTTAGTTTTTCCACACAAGACTTCAACATCTCTAACAATTCCCATTGGTGAAATAGTATCTCTATTGGCAAGTTTAATTGAGACATCAATATCTTCTAACTCAGCAGGTGCAATATCATGCATAATTTCTTTGTATAAGTCAATAGGTATTGCACTAGCACTAGCACCCATATCACATAAGCCATGATAACAGTGATCTTCTATTTTAACAGAAATAACATGCATGCCTACCACAGGTCTATGTTTATCTTTAACACAAGGTTTAGCAATTCTACCAGTTTCATCATAGAAATAAATAACATGCCCATCAATATTATCAGCCAAGAGATCCTTAACAATAGAAATATTAGGTTCAACTTTAACTTGTTCAAGAGGTGTATAGGTTCTAATATTGCTTTTATGAACCATAGTTGAAGCTTTAGCATGATCTTTTATCCTAACAGGAAAAGGTGGTTTCTCAATGTAAGCAGTAGGAACAATAGGATCATTATAAGTGACAGTATTTTCATCGACTTTAATAGGTGCAGCTGCTTTTACTTCTATGGGAGGATGATATTTAAACCACTTCTCTTTAGGGAGATCAATATGAGTAGCAAAAGATTCACAGAAAGAAGCTACTATCTCAGAGTCAAGTCCATATTTAGTGCTAAATTTACGGATAACATCGGTATCCATAAAAGATTTAACACAATCAAACTTAGGTGTCATACCTGACTCCTTACCTTCATCGAGGTCCCAATCTTCAGAGTTGCATTTAATTCATTCCAATAAATCCCATTTGAATTCAATAGTCTTCATCATAAAAGAGCCAGCACAAGAAGTATCGAGCATGGTGCGATTATTATCAGAAAGTCAAGCATAAAATTTTTGAATAATTATTTCTCTTGGAAGCTCATGATTGGGGCATGAATATAACATTGATTTAAGCCTCCCCCAAGCTTGAGCGATGCTTTCTCCTTCACGAGGCCAAAAATTACATATATAATTGTGATCACGATGAACAAGATGCATAGGATAAAACTTCTGATGAAATTCCAATTTCAATCGTTTGTAGTTCCATGATCCCATATCATCACATAGCCTATACCATGTCAATGCATCTCCCTTCAAAGATAAAGGGAAGACCTTCTTCTTAATAACATCATCGGGCACACCTGCAAGCTTAAATAATCCACAAACTTCATCCACATATATTAGGTGCTCATCAGGATGCATTGTTCCGTCTCCTGCAAAAGGGTTAACTAGCAGTTTTTCTATCATACCCGAAGGAATCTAAAAGTAGACATTTTCATTTTAAGTAGGTTCAATAGGTTGAGGAGAAACTCTTTGGTCTACTGGTTGGGGTGAAGATACCCCGAACAGGCCCCTCAGAGGATTACTTTCCATAATAACAAGTGACAGTAAATTTCAGCACACTATATAAATTTTTCCTTACCAAATTCCACCTACCAAAGGCGCTTCACTCCCCGGAAATGGCGCCAGAAAAGAGTCTTGATGACCCACAAGTATAGGGAGTCTATCGTAGTCCTTTCGATAAGTAAGAGTGTCGAACCCAACGAGGAGCAGAAGAAAATGATAAGCGGTTTTCAGCAAGGTATTCTCTACAAGAACTGAAATTATAGGTAACAGATAGTTGTGTGATAGGATAATTGGTAATGAGCAACAAGTAATAAAAGTAAATAAAGTGCAGCAAGGTGGCCCAATCCTTTTTGTAGCAAAGTACAAGCCTGGACAAATTCTTATATAGAGAAAAGCGCTCCCGAGGACACATGGGAATTATCGTCAAGCTAGGTTTCATCACGATCATATGATTCGCTTTCGGTACTTGGATAATCTGATATGTGGGTGGACCGGTGCTTGGGTGATGTCCTTACTTGGACAAGCATCCCACTTATGATTAACCTATATTTCAAGCATCGGCCACTACAACAAAAGTATTAAGGTAAACCTAACCATAGCATGAAACATATGGATCCAAATCAGCCCCTTACAAAGCAACGCATAAACTAGGGTTTAAGCTTCTATCACTCTAGTAACCCATCATCTACTTATTACTTCCCAATAACTTCCTCTAGGCCCAAATAATGGTGAAGTGTCATGTAGTCGACGTTCACATAACACCACTAGAGGAGAGACAGCATACATCTCATCAAAATATCGAACGAATACCAAATTCACATGACTACTAATAGAAAGACTTCTCCCATGTCCTCAGGAACAAACGTAACTACTCACAAAGCATATTCATGTTCATAATCAGAGGGGTATTAATATGCATATAGGATCTGAACATATGATCTTCCACCAAATAAACCAACTAGCATCAACTACAAGGAGTAATTAACACTACTAGCAACCCACAGGTACCAATCCCAGACTTAGAGGCAAGAATTGGATACAAGAGATGAACTAGGGTTTGAGAGGAGATGGTGCTGGTGAAAATGTTGATGGAGATTGACCCCCTCCCAATGAGAGGATCGTTGGTGATGACGATGGCGATGATTTCCCCCTCCCGGAGGGAAGTTTCCCCGGCAGAACAGCTCCGCCAGAGCCCTATATTGGTTCCGCCAAGGTTCCACCTCGTGGCGGCAGAGTCTCGTCCCGAAAGCTGGATTATGATTTTTTTTCCTCATCAAAAGACTCCATATAGCAGAAGATGGGCATCGGAGGGCCACCAGGGGGCCCACGAGGCAGGGGGCGCATCCAGGGGGGTAGGGCGCGCCCCCACCCTCGTGGGCAGGGTGTGGCCCCCCTCCGGAACTTCTTGCGCTCAGTTTTTTTATATATTCTGAAAATGACTTTTGTGAAGTTTCAGGACTTTTGGAGCTATGCAAAATAGGTCTCTAATATTTGCTCCTTTTCTAGCCCAGAATCCCAGCTGCCGGCATTCTCCCTCTTTATGTAAACCTTGTAAAATAAGAGAGAATTGGCATAAGTATTGTGACATAATGTGTAATAACAGCCCATAATGCAATAAATATCGATATAAAAGCATGATGCAAAATGGACGTATCAACCACCAACTGATGACCGAAGCCACAGTACCCCGCCCATGCCTCTGGTCAGCCAGACGAGCCAACAGTGCCCCCCACCTACCCGCTGACCAAGGTCGGTGTGGCAACAGTACACCCATCGTCACCCATGACGCCAGCAAGCGGCGATCTGACGGAGCACCACTGTAGCCGACTCAACCCGGCCACTCCCTGACGATCGACAAGACGGCCAACAGTGCCCCCATACCCGGCGGGTCCCATGCCCGGGGAACCCGGCTAGGCCTAGTACCCGGCGGGTCCCAGCACCGGGTTCCTGGACACTGATGACCCGGCCCTACAACCTTGTAACATTACCATTGTACCCCTAGGGGGTTGACCTATAAAACCCCCTAGGAGCCCTCATGCATACGGGCAAGTAGCACACGACGAGAACGATAAAAATCACACAACAAACTAGACTAGCCACACCAGGAGAGGGAGCATCCTAAGCCTTGGCCTGCCTTCCTTCTTCCTCCATACAGCTCTAGGAGCAACCCTGTATTATTACGTATAAACCACAGTCGGCAGGACTAGGGGTGTTATCTTTCCGGAGAGCCCCAAACCTTGGTATGTCTTGCGTCCCGTGCTCGCTCATGCCGACCTCGCCTCTGGAGCCCACCAGTGCCCTTGAGCCTCCTCCTCTCTTTATCCATCCCTTGGCATCTGCCGTGCGCCCACCACGACACATACAAACAAATAGTTCATTTAAAGTTTCACTTTGCCTCCACTATGTATCGCTTCCCATCTTAGTTTTGACATCCCATTCGGTTCATGCCCCTACACATCTTGACGAGATCGATTGATGTTTCAGAGATCAATTGTGTGTCGTGCAAGGAGATAAAGGTTTGTTATGTTTCTATGATAGAATGACAGAAATGACCCGCGGGGTGCTACCTCTTGAGCACTGCATTGGTTTCCCCCAAAGAGGAAGGGATGATGCAGCAAAGTAGCGTAAGTATTTCCCTCAGTTTTTGAGAACCAAGGTATCAATCCAGTAGGAGGCTACGCGCGAGTCCCTCGTACCTACACAAAACAAATAAATCCTCGCAACCAACGCAAATAGGGGTTGTCAATCCCTATAAGGCCACTTACGAGAGTGAGATCTGATAGATATGATAAGATAATATTTTTGGCATTTTTATGATAAAGATGCAAAGTAAAATAAAAGCAAAGTAAATAACTAAGTAGTAGGATATAAATATTATAAAGATAGACCCGGGGGCCATAGGTTTCACTTGTGGCTTCTCTCAAGAGCATAAGTATTCTACGGTGGGTGAACAAATTGTGTTGAGCAATTGACAGAATTGAGCATAGTTATGAGAATATCTAGGTATGATCATGTATATAGGCATCACGTCCGAGACAAGTAGACTGACTCCTGCCTTCATCTACTACTATTACTCCACTCATCGACCGCTATCCAGCATGCATCTAGAGTATTAAGTTAAAAATAGAGTAACGCCTTAACAAAGATGACATGATGTAGAGGGATAGACTCATGCAATATGAAGAAAACCCCATCTTGTTATCCTTGATGACAACAATACAATACGTGCCTTGCTGCCCTTACTATCACCGGGAAAGGACATCGCAAGATTGAACCCAAAGCTAAGCACTTCTCCCATTGCAAGAAAGATCAATCTAGTAGGCCAAACCAAACTGATAATTCGAAGAACCTTGCAAAGATAACCAATCATAGAGAAGATTCAAATATTATTCATAGATAGACTTGATCATAAACCCACAATTCATCGGTCTCAACAAACACACCGCAAAAAGAAGATTACATCGAATAGATCTCCACAAGAGAGGGGGGGAACATTGTATTGAGATCCAAAAAGAGAGAAGAAGCCATATATCTACTAACTATGGACCCGTAGGTCTGAGGTAAACTACTCACACTTCATTGGAGAGGCTATGGTGTTGATGTAGAAGCCCTCCGTGATCGATGCCCCCTCCGACGGAGCTTCGGAACAGGCCCCAAGATGGGATCTCGTGGATACAGAAAGTTATGATGGTGGAATTAGGGTTTTGGCTCCTGTTCTGATCTTTTGGGGGTACGTGGATATATATATCAGAGGAAGGAGTACGTCGGTGGAGCAATAGGGGGCCCACGAGGGTGGAGGGCGCACCTGGTGGGGGTAGGCGCGCCCCCTACCTCGTGGCCTCCTGTTTTATTTTTTGACGTAGGGTCCAAGTCTCCCGGGTCTTGTTCGTTGAGAAAATCACGTTCCCGAAGGTTTCATTCCGTTTGGGCTCCGTTTGATATTCCTTTTCTTCGAAACCCTAAAACAGGCAAAAAGGAGCAATTCTGGGCTGGGCCTCCGGTTAATAGGTTAGTCCCAAAAATAATATAAAAGTGGATAATAAAGCTCAATAATGTCCAAAACGGTAGATAATATAGCATGGAGCAATCAAAAATTATAGATACATTGGAGACGTATCAAGCATCCACCAGCTTAATTCCTGCTCGTCCTCGAGTATGTAATTGATAAAAATAGAATTTTTGATGTGGAGTGCTACTTGGCATAATTTTAATGTAATTCTTCTTAATTGTGGTATGAATATTCAGATCCGAAAGATTCAAGACAAAATTTCATATTGACTTAAAAAATAATAATACTTCAAGCATACTAACTAAGCAATTATGTCTTCTCAAAATAACATGGCCAAAGAAAGTTCATCCCTACAAAATCATATGGTTTAGTCATGTTTCATTTTCGTCACACAAGAATGCTCTCATCATGCATGACCCCGATGACAAGCCAAGCAATTGTTTCATACTTTAGTAATCTCAAACCTATAAACTTTCACGCAATATATGAGCGCGAGCCATGGACATGGCACTATAGGTGGAATAGAATATAATGAGGGGGGTTATGTGGAGAAGACAAAAAAGGAGAAAGTCTCACATCAACGAGGCTAATCAATGGGCTATGGAGATGCCCACCGATTGATGTTAATGCAAGGAGTAGGAATTGACATGCAACAGATGCACTAGAGCTATAAATGTATGAAAGCTCAACAAAAGAAACTAGTGGGTGTGCATCCAACTTGCTTGCTCACGAAGACCTAGGGCACTTGAGGAGGCCCATTGTTGGAATATACAAGCCATGTTCTATAATGAAAATTCCCACTAGTATACGAAAGTGACAAAACAAGAGACTCTCTAACATGAAGATTATGGTGCTACTTTGAAGCAGAAGTGTGGCAAAGGATAGTAACATTGTCCCTTCTCTCTTTTTCTCTCATTTTTTATGGCCTTTCTCTCTTTTTTATGTCCTTTCTCTTTTTTTGGGCCTTCTCTTTGGGGGGGGGGGCTTTCTCTTCTTTTTTATTCCTCACTTGGGACAATGCTCTAGAAAATGATGATCATCACACTTCTATTTATTTACAACTCAATGATTACAAATCGATACTAGAACAAAAGATGACTCTATATGAATGCCTCCGGCGGTGTACCGGGATATGCAATGGACAAAGAGTGACATGCATGAAAGAATTATGAACGGTGGCTTTGCCACAAATACTATGTCAACTACATGATCATGCTAAGCAATATGACAATGATGAATGTGTCATGATGAATGGAATGATGGAAAGTTGCATGGCAATATATCTCGTAAACTACTCACACTTCATTGGAGAGGCTATGGTGTTGATGTAGAAGCCCTCCGTGATCGATGCCCCCTCCGACGGAGCTTCGGAACAGGCCCCAAGATGGGATCTCGTGGATACAGAAAGTTATGATGGTGGAATTAGGGTTTTGGCTCCTGTTCTGGTCTTTTGGGGGTACGTGGATATATATAGGAGGAAGGAGTACGTCGGTGGAGCAACAGGGGGCCCACGAGGGTGGAGGGCGCGCCTGGTGGGGGTAGGCGCGCCCCCCTACCTCGTGGCCTCATGTTTTATTTCTTGACGTAGGGTCCAAGTCTCCCAGGTCTTGTTCATTGAGAAAATCACGTTCCCGAAGGTTTCATTCTGTTTGGACTCCGTTTGATATTCCTTTTCTTCGAAACCCTAAAAGATGCACAAAAAAATAGCAATTCTGGGCTGGGCCTCTGGTTAATAGGTTAGTCCCAAAAATAATATAAAAGTGGATAATAAAGCTCAATAATGTCCAAAACAGTAGATAATATTGCATGGAGCAATCAAAAATTATAGATACATTGGAGACGTATCAAGCATCCACCAGCTTAATTCCTGCTCGTCCTCGAGTATGTAATTGATAAAAATAGAATTTTTGATGTGGAGTGCTACTTGGCATAATTTTAATGTAATTCTTCTTAATTGTGGTATGAATATTCAGATCCGAAAGATTCAAGACAAAATTTCATATTGACTTAAAAATAATAATACTTCAAGCATACTAACTAAGCAATTATGTCTTCTCAAAATAACATGGCCAAAGGAAGTTCATCCCTACAAAATCATATGGTTTAGTCATGTTTCATTTTCGTCACACAAGAATGCTCTCATCATGCACGACCCCGATGACAAGCCAAGCAATTGTTTCATACTTTAGTAATCTCAAACCTATAAACTTTCACGCAATATATGAGCGCGAGCCATGGACATGGCACTATAGGTGGAATAGAATATAATGAGGGGGGTTATGTGGAGAAGACAAAAAAGGAGAAAGTCTCACATCAACGAGGCTAATCAATGGGCTATGGAGATGCCCACCGATTGATGTTAATGCAAGGAGTAGGAATTGACATGCAACAGATGCACTAGAGCTATAAATGTATGAAAGCTCAACAAAAGAAACTAGTGGGTGTGCATCCAACTTGCTTGCTCACGAAGACCTAGGGCACTTGAGGAGGCCCATTGTTGGAATATACAAGCCATGTTCTATAATGAAAATTCCCACTAGTATACGAAAGTGACAAAACAAGAGACTCTCTAACATGAAGATTATGGTGCTACTTTGAAGCAGAAGTGTGGCAAAGGATAGTAACATTGTCCCTTCTCTCTTTTTCTCTCATTTTTTATGGCCTTTCTCTCTTTTTTATGTCCTTTCTCTTTTTTTGGGCCTTCTCTTTGGGGGGGGGCTTTCTCTTCTTTTTTATTCCTCACTTGGGACAATGCTCTAGAAAATGATGATCATCACACTTCTATTTATTTACAACTCAATGATTACAAATCGATACTAGAACAAAAGATGACTCTATATGAATGCCTTCGGCGGTGTACCGGGATATGCAATGGACAAAGAGTGACATGCATGAAAGAATTATGAACGGTGGCTTTGCCACAAATACTATGTCAACTACATGATCATGCTAAGCAATATGACAATGATGAATGTGTCATGATGAATGGAATGATGGAAAGTTGCATGGCAATATATCTCGGAATGGCTATGGAAATGCCATAATAGGTAGGTATGGTGGCTGTTTTGAGGAAGATATAAGGAGGTTTATGTGTGAAAGAGCGTATCATATCACGGGGTTTGGATGCACCGGCGAAGTTTGCGCAAACTCTCAATGTGAGAAAGGGCAATGCACGGTACCGAAGAGGCTAGCAAGGATGGAAGGGTGAGGGTGTGTATAATCCATGGACTCAACATTAGTCATAAAGAACTCACATACTTATTGCAAAAATCTACAAGTCATAAAAAACCTCGGTACTACGCGCATGCTCCTAGGGGGATAGATTGGTAGGAAAAGACCATTGCTCGTCCCCGACCGCCACTCGTAAGGAAGACAATCAAATAACACCTCATGTTTCAAAAAATTTGCATAATGTTTACCATACGTGCATGCTACGGGACTTGCAAACTTCAACACAACCATTTCTCAATTTCACAACTACTCAACTAGCACGACTTTGATATTATTAACTCCATATCTCAAAACAATCATCAAGCATCAAACTTCTCTTAGTATTCAAAACACTCTTAAGAAAATTTTAATAATCTTGAATACCTAGCATATTAGGATTTTAAGCAAATTACCATGCTATTAAGACTCTCAAAATAATCTAAGTGAAGCATGGGAGATCAATAGTTTCTATAAAACAAATCCACCACCGTGCTCTAAAAGATATAAGTGAAGTACTAGAGCAAAATTATATAACTCAAAAGATATAAGCGAAGCACATAGAGTATTCTAACAAATTCCAAATCATGTATGGCTCTCTCAAAAGGTGTGTACACCAAGGATGATTGTGGTAAACTAAAAAGCAAAGACTCAAATAATACAAGATGCTCCAAGCAAAACACATATCATGTGGTGAATAAAAATATAGCTCCAAGTAAAGTTACCGATAGAAGTAGACGAAAGAGGGGATGCCTTCCGGGGCATCCCCAAGTTTTGGCTTTTAGGTGTCCTTAGATTATCTTGGGGGTGCCATGGGCATCCCCAAGATTAGTCTCTTGCCACTCCTTGTTCCATAATCCATCAAATCTTTACCCAAAACTTGAAAACTTCACAACACAAAACTTAAAGTAGAAAATCTTGTGAGCTCCGTTAGCGAAAGAAAAGAAAATACCACTTAAAGGTACTATAATGAACTCATTATTTATTTATATTGGTATTATACCTACTGTATTCCAACTTCTATATGGTTTATAAACTATTTTACTAGCCATAGATTCATCAAAATAAGCAAACAACACACGAAAAACAGAATCTGTCAAAAACAGAACAGTCTGTAGTAATCTGTAGCTAGGGCAAGATTTGGAACCCCAAAAATTCTAAAATAAAGTGATGGACGTGAGTAATTTATCTATTAATCATTTTAAAAAAGAATTAACTAAATAGCACTTTCCAAATAAAAATGACAGCAGTTCTCGTGAGCGCTATAGTTTCTGTTTTTTACAGCAAGTTCAACAAGACTTTCCCCAAGTCTTCCCAACGGTTCTACTTGGCACAAACACTAATAAAACACAAAAAACACAACAAAACAGAGGCTAGATAAATTTTTTATTACTAAACAGGAGCAAAAAGCAAGGAATAAAAATAAAATTGGGTTGCCTCCCAACAAGTGCTATCGTTTAACGCCCCTAGCTAGGCATAACAAGCAAGAATAGATCTAGGTATTGCCATCTTTGGTAGGCAATTCTTCAATGAGGCATCTACCATCTTTAGGAATTTATTTATTTTTATTGATTATCAAACTTTTAGGCACAAGATCGAAAAATTCATTTGTAACAAATGGTTCCTTAATGATAGCAAAAAGATTGGGATGAACACTTATAGATTTGAGATCCGCATTTTCCTTACTAGATGATTCACCCTTATTTTCAGGTACGTACATAAGCTTGGCAACTTTAGTGGAAGGACTTGGAGTATTCTTTACGGAAGAAAAAGCGGTTCCCAAGTTGGTAATAATATTCTCAAGTTTCTCATTAACTATGGGTTCCTTTTCTTTAATATCTTTCAAAGTAACTCCTACTTTAGATCCATATTGAGAGATTCGGCTGTGGATCTTTTTATCCAAATTTTCAATTAACTCTACGGTAGAAAACTTATTTTCAATAATCTCAAGCCTTTGCATTACATGCTCCAAAGTTAATATAGTTCCATTAACCAAGAGAGGGGGTGAGCCAAATAAATCTAACATAGCATTATAAGAATCAAAAGTATGGCTACCCAAAAAGTTCCCTCCGGTAATAGTATCAAGAACATAACGGTGACAAGGAGTAATGCCTACATAAAAATTGCGAAGGAGAATGGTAGTAGATTGCTTCCTAGTAGATCTATTTTGAGCATTGCAAATTCTATACCAAGCATCTTTTAGATTTTCACCCTCCCTTTGCTTAAAATTTAGAATTTCATTCTCGGGAGACAAAGGAGAAGATAAGGGACTAGCCATAACGACAAGCAAACAAACTAACACACAAGCAAACAAAAAGCAAGCGAACGAAAAGAGGCAAATAGAGAGGGAGGATAGAGAGACAGGGCGAATAAAACGGCAAGGGTGAAGTGGGGGAGAGGAAAACGAGAGGCAAATGGCAAATAATGTTATGCGGGAGATAAGGGTATGTGATGGGTACTTGGTATGTTGACTTTTGCGTAGACCTCCTCGGCAACGGCGCCAGAAATCCTTCTTACTACCTCTTGAGCACTGCGTTGGTTTTCCCCGAAGAGGAAGGGATGATGCAGCAAAGTAGCGTAAGTATTTCCCTCAGTTTTTGAGAACCAAGGTATCAATCCAGTAGGAAGCTACACGTGAGTCCCTCGTACCTGCACAAAACAAATAAATCCTCGCAACCAACGCAAATATGGGTCGTCAATCCCTATAAGGCCACTTTCGAGAGTGAGATCTGATAGAGACTTGCAAAGGTAACCAATCATAGAGACGATTCAAATATTATTCATAGATAGACTTGATCATAAACCCACAATTCATCGGTCTCAACAAACACACCGCAAAAAGAAGATTACATCAAATAGATCTCCACAAGAGAGGGGGAGAACATTGTATTGAGATCCAAAAAGAGAGAATAAGCCATCTAGCTACTAACTATGGACCCGTAGGTCTATGGTAAACTACTCACACTTCATCGGAGAGGCTACGGTGTTGATGTAGAAGCCCTCCGTGATCGATGCCCCCTCCGACGGAGCTCCAGAACAGACCCCAAGATGGGATCTCGTGGATACAGAAAGTTACGGCGATGGAATTAGGGTTTTGGCTCCTGTTCTGATTGTTTGGGGGTACGTGGATATATATAGGAGGAAGGAGTACGTCGGTGGAGCAACAGGGGGCCCATGAGGGTGGAGGGCGCGCCTGGTGGGGCTAGGCGCGCCCCCCTACCTCGTGGCCTCCTGTTTTATTTCTTGATGTAGGGTCCAAGTCTCCCTGGTCTTGTTCATTGAGAAAATCACGTTCCCGAAGGTTTCATTCCGTTTGGACTCCATTTGATATTCCTTTTCTTCGAAACCCTAAAACAGGCAAAAAAACAACAATTCTGGGCTGGGCCTCCGGTTAATAGGTTAGTCCCAAAGATAATATAAAAGTGGATAATAAAGCCCAATAATGTCCAAAACAGTAGATAATATAGCATGGAGCAATCAAAAATTATAGATATGTTGGAGACGTATCATGGGGGGGTCTGTGGGGATCGGAGGGACTATGTTGTACCTTCATAAGCGAAACGAACGTATTGTACCCACCCTAGTCCTGTTTCGATCGATCTCCGAACCCCGAGATGAAATCGAGTGGGTGCATGTGTGATACATAAGGTGGATTCAAAATTTTTAACCGGTGATCATAGCATCCGCAAATCATATATAAAGGGTATTCAATGTTCGTTTCGCTTTTGAACGTACAATATACTCCCTCCGATCCTTTCTAGTTTACATATAAGTTTTATGTGTAGTCAAAGTATCTCTACTTTGATCAAACTTACAGAAAAAAGTATCAACATTCAACAACACCCAATCAATATTGTTGGATTCGTACATAGTCCTAGATTTGTATTCAAACAAAGATGGTTTCCAATTTGTGTTCAACCACGTGAATGTGCTTGCTCTCGTGCATGCTCTTCCTACTAGGATTTCGCCACATATAGCCAGTCCAATAGTAACATTTTTAAGCTCCATGTCCAATAGTACTAGTGGAGTACTGACAACTTCTGTAGTAGAGTATGTAGTGCTCATAGTACTGCCTCCTTCCATTTATATAGGGCCTAAGAGCAAGTCTAATAAGGCCTAGTCAGCAGGCTATAAGACTTGTCATGTCATTAAAATCCTACTTGGAGGAGTGAGAAGAGAGGAGAGAGAGTGAAGTGGGCTCTTATATTCTACAGCCCGACCATAACACATAGATCAAGAAAAAAAGTATGCATGCAACTCTCTTCCAATCATATACCTTGCTCATGCAAATATTAAATGCTTAGAGCCAACCTAGTAGCCATTAAGAGCCAACTTACATGGCACTTTTGCCGATGTGAAGGAGAGAGATGTGAAAAAGTAAGGGGAGTGAGCTCTCATGCAAGAGCCTAGCTATATATGCATTCATAGGTAAATATAATAAATATGAAGAAAGAGATAGTAGGGAGGAGATGGGAAAAAGTACTAATACGATAGGCAACCTTTTATATTATTATTTTGTGGGAAATAACCAACCTTATAGCCCACACTATTGTATGAGTGCATATAGATGATGCCTATAGATGACATGGCAGTTCCTTATAGCCATCGGCTGGCTATATTATTAACCATGCTCTAATGCATTTTTCAAAACCGCCTTTGACTATTGACAAGATTAATAGTACATGAGATGTATAATGTGAAAATTATATCACTGGAAGATCCTTTCACATACGAATTTGACTGTATGCTTTGTGTAAGTTGCATGTCATATATTATTACTCTAACATTTGGTCAAAGTTAGCCTCGAAAAACGCATTAGGCCCTATAGACAGAAGGAGGGAGTAGTAGTGAAAGTGGATCCTCTGACATAGGATCCCTGCCTTACCCTCCCTTTCGGTCACTTACTGGCGGACCCATGCTTGCTAGGCCTCGCATGTCAGTTACTCAATGGGTTCGGCCACGTCAGGGGATCCTCATCCGCAGGATACTACCTCTGTTTTTATTTACTCCGCATAAAACGGAGGGAGTGGTAGTATAAATGACGCATGCGGGGGAGGGGGAGGGATGTCGGTTTGCTCTCAACTGCGGTCCCACAAGCGAGCGAAAACGCAAGACGAAGCACGTTCCATTCGGTGAACGACATGGAGGATCCAGCGTGCCGGGGTGCAATGGGAACGCGACAAGAGCGATGTACAGTCAAAACCGATTGACCGGACGTCACCAGAACCACTATTCACACCAGAACCTTCGCTACTCGGCCTACGCCAGCCACTGCCCCAAAACCACACCTCCTCTCTAGACCATTCCCCCACCTTTCGATCCCCTAGCCCGCATCAAGCGTCCCCTAGTTCGCTGGAAAGCCATGGTGCGCTGTAAGATCACGTACTATAAGATGCTGACGCTGGAGCGCCGTGCAGAAATTGCGGCAGTGGTCGACGCCACAGACCTCCGTTCCCAAGCTCGCTTTGTGGTGGGCCAATCCCCGAGTTCTCTGGAGCCAAGCTACGAGGAGGAGGAAGCCGATCCAATGTTCATGGCGGAGGTCGCGGCGCAGAAGGCCCCTGATGGTTATGAGACGATGGACGTCGACTTCGTGTCGGCGTCCGGGTCCCCCATGGTGTAGGCGGACCAGTGGTTCAACCTGGCGATACTAAAGGAGGACCAGGAGGCAGAGGCTCAACTCGATGTGGAGTGCGCGCATGCCGCTGCCATTGAGGCTCTCCTGCAGGCAGAACCGGATGTCGTGGATGTGAACCGGGTGGCGGAGGCTCAACTCGACGTGGAGTGCATGGATGCCGCTGCCATCGAGGCCCTCCTATAGGCGGAACCGTACGTCCTGGACTTGAACCGGGCGGCGGAGGCTCAACTCGACGTGGAGCGCGCAGATGCTGCTGCCATCGAGGCCCTCCTGCAGGCGGAACCGGACGTCCTCGACTTGAACCGGGCGGTGCTCTTGTCCATGCAGAGCGCCCGCATGTTCCGCATGAACGAGTAGCTGGAGGCCGAGGAAAACCATGGTGTGGAGACACACGTCGGCAGCTACGGCTGGTTCGTGCCGGCAGCCAAAGACGACGAGGCCGTCTCGTTCCACGAGCAGTGATAGTTTTTTTTATGTTGTTGTTTTTGGGGTTATTTTGCCGTGTAAAAACATATATTGTTATGCAAGTTGCCTGACTTTAATCATTTGTGTCAGTCTACCATTTCAGGCGGTTGGATGAATATCCTACGTCTCCTAACCCTTCTTCCCCAATAGACCACAGACGTACGGATCCACCCCAACATGCGGTTGGATAAACATAATGTATGAACAAAAATTATCTATCAGCGGTAGCACGTGTCAGCGAGGGTGCGTTCCCTTGGTTGGGTTTGTGGCGTGCAAGAGCGACTGTGTGAGGGTGCGGCGCGACCGCGGCGTGCAGGAGCGACCGTGTGAGGGTGAGGTTCGATACAAATCATCGTTTGAAGTGTCAGTTAATGCATATTTTTCTCCAATGCCCAAAGAGCTAACCATCTCACTCCTCATTGCTTGATTAATGCCGCGCCATGTGTAAGTGCATCTAGTGCCACCCCTAGTTGGTTTTGGAGTATTGACGACAAATCTAGTTGAGGGACTAATGTGTTTGTGAGAATTGCAGGATAACACAGGTAGAAGTCCCCCATTGATTCGGTTTTCCTACCAGAGATGACCCCTAAAAATGTATGAAGACATTGAAGTCAAAGGTGGTATGTGAAGACATTCACATTGAAGACTATGACCAGAGAAGACATCGCATAAAGACTATGGAGTGCAAAGACTTAGCAGTTTCGTCGTTCTGTGTTTTTCTTTGTTGAGTCATAGGAACCACCGTACTGTTAAGTGGGTCCAAGAGAACCAGTCAGAATGACTGAATTGATGCTTAACCAAAATCCTATGTCTTCGAGTGAAGACTATGAGAGCAAATCTTGTCCAGAGTTGGATAAGTCAGCCTTGCTTGTAGCCCAAGTAAATTTGACATGTGCGTTTGAAATCTGACCGTTGGAACACGTGTCAGTTCCCTAGTGACCCAGGGCCATTTCGGACAAATCAGGTCGGGTTGCCCAGTGGCTATAAATAGCCCACCCCCTACAACCATAAACGGTTGGCTGCTCAGAGTTAAAGCACGGCTTTTGTCGTTTGAGAGCAACCCACCTCAAAGCCTTTGAGAGCAACCCACCTCGAAGCCTTTGAGAGAGAATTCCTTGCGAGGATAAAGCACTAAACACCCAGAGCCAAAGAGTGTTAGGCATCACTTAAGTCTTCCTGTCTGTGTGATCCTCCAGCCAGTTAGGCATCGCGTTCTGAGCATCCAAGAGTCATTGTGGATCGCCGGTGAATGAAGTCTGTGAAGGTTTGGAAGTCTACCTTGAAGACTTACCAGAGTGATTGGGTGAGGTCTGTGTGACCTTAGCTCAAGGGGAATACGGTGAGGACTGGGTGTCCTGAGCTGCGTGTTCATGACTGGGTGTCCGGGACTGTGTGTCCTCAGGTTTAAATACCTAGCCGCCCTAACCAGACGTACAACTGTCATAGTAGTTGGAACTGGTCCAACAAATCATTGTCTTCAACGAGTCACTGGTT
The DNA here is from genome assembly GCF_018294505.1 of Triticum aestivum. Taxonomy (NCBI): domain Eukaryota; kingdom Viridiplantae; phylum Streptophyta; class Magnoliopsida; order Poales; family Poaceae; genus Triticum; species Triticum aestivum. The sequence continues at coordinate 207,219,393 of NC_057797.1, forward strand.
TCATCCTTCCCTTCCCTTTACTTACTGTTGGTCCTTGTGAAGTCATTGTATGATTGCATTATCTTTTGTCTTCACTGAATGACTGCTTGTTCTGATTGGCTTCACAATATCTTCCTACCTGATCCTTACTGCCTAGCTGCTATTAGTCATTGTGCTTTCACTTCATTGAATACTTGACTATGGTTTGCATAGTGTAGTCTACCTTCCGCTGCATGGTAATAGGTTTATTTCTATCGTTTGTCTTCGAAACTTCCATGTTTTGAAGACTTTCATAAAAATCGCCTATTCACCCCCCCTCTAGTCGATCACTAGCACTTTCAATTGGTATCAGAGCAAGGTACTCCCTTGTTCTGTGTGATTCGGTTTAACCACCTGGAGTTTTAGCTATGTCGACTGCAGGGATAATTAAAGTCTCCGTTGCATGCCCCGTCTTCGATGGAACTGAATATCCCTACTGGAAGAATAAGATGCGCATGCATCTTGAAGCCATTGATGTCGACCTATGGTATGTCGTCAAGAATGGCGTTCCCAAGGCTGGTGAAGGTGTCACCGCTGCTGATGTCAAGAAGTTCATTCAACTGGACTCCACTGCCAAGAACATCATCTGTGGTCATCTGACCAAAGGATAGTATGGCCGCGTGAGTGCTTTGGAAACATCTAAGCTAGTCTGGGACTGGCTCTCCAAGGTCAATGAAGGCGTCTCAACCCAGAGAGATCAGAGAATCAGTGTCCTTCGCAACCTCTTCAACCGCTTCAAGAGAAATGACAATGAGAATGTCCAGCTCATGTTTGATCGACTCACTGACATCACAAATGAGCTTCAAGCTCTCGGCGCCACTGAGATCACCAAGCATGAAGTCGTCAAGACACTCCTGAGATCACTTGACAGCTCGTTTGACACCCTGGCCCTGATGATTCAAGAATGTCCTGACTTCAAGACACTCGATCCGTCTGACATACTTGAGAGGCTCAACACACACGAGTTTCAGCTTTCTGAGAAAAGAGACATCTACGGTCCCAACTATGGGCGAACTCGTGCCTTGAAGGCAAAAGTTGTCTCCTCTTCTTAAGAAGAATCTGACAGCAGTTCTGATGATCCTGAAGACATTGGAAAGGAGCTTGCTATGCTTGTGAAGAAGTTCCAAAAATTCACCAAGAAGAAAGGCTTCAGAAAGTCTTTACGATCAAGCTCAAGGAATGATGAAGCTTCTGCTCCTGACTACAAGAAGAAAACATGCCACAAGTGCAAGAAACCTGGCCACTACATCTCTAAGTGTCCGCAGTAGGACAATGAGAACAAGAAGAACAAGAAGAGCAAGGAGTATGACTCTAACGACAAGAAGAAGAAGAAATACTCAAAGTCTTCTTACAAGTCTTCCTCAAAGTCTTCATCACACAAGAAGAGCTCATCTGGCAAGGCACGTGCGTTTGTCGGCAAGGAAATGGATTCAGAGGAGGAGTCCGCTTCTGAGGAGGCGGAGGTGGAGTCTGAGGAGTCCGATTCTGGCCTTGCGAGTCTGACTACAGCATACGTTGCCAAGTCCATCTTCAGCACTGAAGACAATGACTTCATCACTGACACCGATGCAAATGACAAGGACTACTCCGCTCCTACCTACTGCTTCATGGCACGCGATGCCAAGGTAAACACACGCACTACTCACTATCAAACATCTAGTGACGATGACTCTGATTGTGGTTCCAAACCCAGCTACAAAACACTTGCTAAAATTGCAACTGAACAACAAAGAGCTATGGAACATATTCAAAAACTGTTAGACAAAAGCGATGATCTGTTAGACGCTGAAATGACTCGATCTCAGTCCTTAATTGAAGACATAAAAAATCTTCACGTTAAGTATGAGGAACTTGAAAGTCGTCATGAAACGCTCTCAACAACTCATGAAAGCTTTCCTATGATTATCTTCAAAGGAAGCAAGATCTTGAGAAATTGAGAGCGGCTCATGAAGATCTTCAAAAGGAAAACGAGTCACTTCGCGCCGAACAGATCAGTTCAGCTCAGGAAGGATTTGAACCACCATGTCTTAAATGCATTGAGCGTGATAACGCTACTTCTGTTGCTGAATGTTCTACTGCTGCTACTATTGCAATATCTTCAACTGTTGATGTGGTAACTAACCCCTCTGCTGAGGATACCACTGCTATTGCTGATGAGAATGCTAGGTTGAAGACACTGCTTGAAACAGGGATGTACAAAAGTCTCAAAGGGCATCAGACACTATGTGATGTCCTCAAAAGGCAGATCCTGAACCGAAACCCTAGGAAAGAGGGTGTTGGGTTCGAAAGGAAAATGAATGCTGATGGCTCTTACTGGAAACCTGAGCAGTACCCCAAAACCACATGGGTTGCTGCAAAGGAACCTTCAGCGGATCCATCCACCCTATCTGGCTTCACTTGTGCTAATCCCATTGTTATTGATGAATCCTTTGATGCAAACTATAAACTGTTTAAGAATCAGAATGGTGAAGTGTTTGCCAGGTATATTGGTACTAACTGCAGGAATGGGCCGCCTATGAAGAAGATCTGGGTGCCAAAAAGGTGTTTGGAGAATCTTCCTGTGAATGTCGTCATGACACCACAGGTGAAGAAGACAAACCCCAGACCACAGGCTTCATACGGTCCAAAGGCTTCATACAGACAGAGGACTCACCTGAGTCGCACTAACGCAAATGTTTTGCAGGGAAACCATACTCAGGCCTATGAATATGAGCGCGTTTCATCAAACCGCCATGTTCATAAGACCAAGAACTATTCTGCTTATTCTTATGAGTACTATTGTCCACCTGCAAGACTTTTTGCTAGGGCTCCAAAGCCAAAGTTCTCAGATGCTGCACTTAGACTCATTGCTTCGAAGCCACCCTTGAAGATGTGGGTGGCTAAGAAAGCTTAACTCTCTTTTGCAGGGAAAGGTCTCCAGCCGAAAACCAAAATCGTCTGACGCTATTGCTGGGGACCTTAAACATCTTGTAGGGCGCAAGATCAAATGCCCAAATGGTCTTATTATGTACTTTGTTCCTGAGTCGCTTGCTACTTGCCCTATCAGTCCTAATCTCGATCTAAGCTTTAATAATCCACTGGTTCGTCAAATGTTTTTGCTTCACAATTCTCTTCGTGAAGCCTATCCCCCTAACTGCACTGTAGGGTACGACACCAGCTGCTTCAGAATGGATTATTGATAGTGGGTGTACAATCACATGACTGGCAAGCGAAGCCTTCTCATGGACTCAACCTTACGTCCATCTGACAAAAGTCACATCACATTTGCTGACACTGGTAAAAGCAAGGTATTGGGTCTAGGTAGAGTTGCAATCTCAAAGGATCAACACATGGATAAAGTCATGCTTGTTGAATCCCTTGGTTTCAACTTAATGTCTGTCTCAATGCTTTGTGATTTAAACATGATTGTGATGTTTGGAAAATATCGTTGCCTTGTTCTAATGGAATCTGACAAGTCTCTAGTGTTTGAAGGGTATCGGAAAGATGATTTGTACGTGGTAGATTTCTCAGCAGGACCACAACTTGCGTATGTCTTCTAGCAAAAGCTTCTGAATGCTGGCTCTGGCATCGGAGGCTAGGGCATGCTGGCATGAGGAACCTCCACACCCTTGCAAGGAAGAAGCATGTCATAGGCATCGAGGGCGTCAAGTTCAAGAAGGATCACTTATGCGGTGCCTGTGAAGCAGGAAAGATGACGAGGGCCAAGCATCCCTCGAAGACAATCATGACAACGACTCAACCCTTCGAACTGCTCCACATGGATCTTTTCGGTCCCACTCATTACTCAACTCTTACTACTACTGCTTGTCTCTATGGCTTTGTCATTGTTGATGATTATTCAAGATATACTTGGGTGCATATAATCCTCTACAAGACTGAAGTGCAGGATGTCTTCAGACGCTTCGCCAATCGAGCAATGAACAACTATGGCGCCAAGATAAAGCACATCAGAAGTGACAATGGCACTGAATTCAAGAACACTGGCCTAGATACATATCTTGATACCTTAGGCATCACACATGAATTCTCAGCTCCGTACACGCCACAGCAGAATGGCGTCGTCGAACGCAAGAACAGAACACTTATTGAGATGGCCCGGACGATGCTTGATGAATACAAGACTCCAAGAAAATTCTGGCCGGAAGCCATTGATACTGCATGCCATATCATCAACCGTGTTTATCTTCACAAGCTTCTGAACAAGACATCCTATGAGCTCCTTACTGGCAAGAAGCCAAATGTTAGTTACTTCAGAGTATTTGGCGCCAGGTGCTGGATCAAGGATCCACATCACACTTCAAAATTTGCACCAAAAGCACATGAGGGTTTTATGCTTGGATATGGAAAGGATTCGCACTCCTACAGAGTCTTCAACCTTTTTCACTATAAAGTGGTTGAAACGGTGGATGTGCGGTTTGATGAGACGAACGGCTCACAAAGAGAGCACCTGCCAAATGTGCTAGATGAAGTTCCATCCAGTGAATCAATCAAACTTATGGGAACTAGAGAAATCATACCGTCTGAAACTCAGCCTGGAGAGGAACTTATCATCTCCGCACCTGATCAACCTGAAGACAATGCTCAGCCTGAAGACAATCCCTCTAACGATGACAATGATCAGCAAGAGCAAAATCTTCGTCATGTACATCCTCGTGTTGCAAATGAAGTACAGATTGAGAGAATAATTGATAGCATCAATGCACCAGGTCCACACACTCGTTCAAGGGCAACACAGCTAGCAAATTTCTATGGGCACTTCGCATTCGTCTCAATATCTGAACCCAAGAAAGTTGAAGAAGCCTTCATGGAACCTGAATGGATTCAAGCTATGCAAGAAGAGCTTCAATAGTTTGAGTTGAATAATGTATGGGAACTGGTTAAGCATCCTGATCCTTGCAAGCACAATATAATAGCCACCAAATGGATATATCGCAACAAGCAAGATGAGCATGGTCAAGTTGTCAGAAACAAAGCTCGTCTCGTTGCTCAAGGATACACTCAAGTTGAAGGGATTGACTTCGATGAAACATTTGCTCCTGTGGCTAGACTTGAAGCCATACGCATACTGCTGGCCTATGCAAATCATCATAACATACTTCTATATCAAATGGATGTGAAGAGCGCTTTTCTCAATGGCAAGATTGAAGAAGAAGTGTATGTTGCACAACCGCCTGGCTTTGAAGATCCAAAACATCCTGACATGGTGTACAAGCTCAACAAGGCACTGTATGGCCTCAAACAAGCCCCTCGGGCTTGGTATGACACACTCAAATACTTCCTGAAGAGCAAAGGCTTCAAATCTGGTTCCCTCGACCCCACTCTCTTCACGAAGACATATGATGGTGAACTGTTTGTGTGCCAAATATATGTGGATGACATTATCTTCGGCTGCACCAATCAGAAATACAGTGAAGAGTTTGGATATATGATGCAAGAGCAATATCAGATGTCCATGATGGGTGAGCTGAAGTTCTTCCTTGGTCTTCAAATACGTCAGCAACGCAACAGCATCTTCATATCTCAAGAGAAGTATCTCAAAGATTGCATGAAGAAATTAGGGATGCAAGACTGCAAAGGCTTCACGACTCCAATGCCAGCCAAACATCATCTGGGTCCCGACGACAATGGTAAAGAGTTCGATCAAAAGGTATACCGCTCCATGATTGGTTCTTTACTTTATCTATGTGCATCTAGGCCAGATATTATGCTTAGTGTTTGCATGTGTGCTCGATTCCAAGCGGCACCAAAGGAATCGCATCACTTAGCTGTGAAGCGAATTCTTCGATATTTGGCTTACACCCCAACACTAGGATTATGGTATCCAAAGGGCTCAGAATTTGATCTGGTTGGATTCTCGGATGCTGATTATGCTGGTGACAAGGTGGATCGCAAGTCTACATCAGGCACATGTCATTTTCTGGGACGATCACTTGTATGTTGGTCTTCAAAGAAGCAGAACTGTGTATCTCTCTCCACTGCTGAATCTGAATACATTGCTGCTGGATCTTGCTGCGCTCAGCTTCTGTGGATGAAGCAAACACTCAAAGACTATGGCATTCATCTGAAGCAAGTGCCACTCTACTGTGACAACGAAAGCGCCATCAAGATTGCCAACAACCCAGTTCAGCACTCGAAGACAAAGCACATTGAAATTCGTCATCACTTTCTCAGAGATCATGTTGTGAAGGAAGATATTGATATCATACACGTCAACACTGAAGAGCAATTGGCAGATATCTTCACCAAGCCCTTGGATGAGAAGAGATTTTGCAAGTTACGGTGTGAGCTAAATATCTTGGAATCCTCAAATGTCCTGTGATCAGGCACACATCCTAACACTTATGCATATTGATGACTTAGATGTGCAACACACGAAGTAAAGTATATCTTCAATCAATGAAGACATACATTCTAAGTGTGAATACATTAATGTGGAATTTGACTTCGGAGCGCCACGATAATTGTGCGCCGTGTCTGGGTCTAATACTTCCTATACGGTGGGTAACGCCACCACCAAATTTTTCTGTTTGAAGTATTTCACTCATGGCGTTATGTTTGGTATGTATTCACATTTGGTTTGGCTTCAATCTCAACATGTCTTCATGATTATCTTCACTATGTTGATTATATATATATACTAGTGTTCTGTCCTCTACAGCATTCACTTATAGCTATGTCTTCTTGTTGAATCTTTTGAACTAAGTGAATGTGATCGGACCCTAACCTCTCTATGCTTTCTATCTCAAACTCTATCTCTCCAAATCATATGCATTCTCTTGAAACTGTCGAATGTCTTCTCTGCGTCCTTGTCAGCAGAAGATATAGAGACAAACATTAAGTCCGCTTTCAATGCTAATTCCTTCACCCGAAACCCGGAGAAGTGGGAACGACCACCCGACAATCCAGGCGTGCGTGGGAACGTGGAACAACCTCCGATATGTTGCATGATGGCCACGTGTTCCTTCAGATGTGAATCGCCAGGGGCACCTGCGTAATTGCGTTGTGCCGCACACTCCCTTATAAATACATGTCCCCTGCGGTCAAGAAAACCTTCTTCCACCTCTCCACCTCGTCAAACCCTAGCGTCCCCGCTAGCTCTCGACGACGCTGACGACGAAGCGCTTAGCTGCCGCGACCTCTCAGACGCCGTCTTCACGCTGGCCGCGGACATCGTCTTCTTTGCCGTCGCCGTAGGTGTCCTCTGTCGCCAAGTTAGGGCACGGACGATCGAACTGCTCGGCCTCATCTCCCTCTCCGTCTAGCAGTTCTTCATGTGGTAAATAAAACTTCCTTTTTACGGCACCTTTGATTCTATAGATTCATCACTTTCTGCCACAAGAAGTTTCTATTCACACAAGTTGGATCTATCTCATACTGCATCTCATAATATGCCTAGTATGTTCACTTATGCTTCACAAAGTAGTTAGGTTCCTCACTTGTATTGGTCCATGGATTCGTACAAATCTGGAACCAACTCTTTATCTATGAGTGAATGTCTTCGCACGTTGAGGTCAATGTCTTCTAAACTGATTTATCTTCAAAATCTTGTGAGAATGCATATGACCCCTTCCCCTTCCCTCGCACCTTAATGCTGTCACAGGTACATGTCCGTGGGAGAATCCCTTGGTTCTCATAGTCTGCATTCATTTGCAGAATTCTTACAGCATCATATAAATTCTCCCGAGGCCAGTTCCTGTTTGTCCAACAAGCGAAAGCCTTTGAAGCCTTTGAACATGTTGAAGCCATTCAGTTTAAAGTTCATGGCTGCAGAGAAATCAGTAAGGAAGGGTGGCAGAAAGCGTCGAGGTGAAACATCAAGAGATCTGCCCGATGACCTCTCAGAGATGTACAAGACAGATCCAGAAGAGGATTGCAATCAGCGCAAGACACGAATCCAATGGATTCGACAATATTGGGCAGAACAGTGGTTCAAGTACATTAAGTACATGTTTGTGATCAAGGAATATGCTGAGAAGAATGCCATCAAGCGACCATGGGGAGACATCCTATACAGAAATCTTCAACCCAGGTCCAGAGATGAAGCCATTGAACAAGGCTTCTATCCCTGCATGGTCCGTGGACCACAGCCTGCGGATGCTGACCCATCGTCATTGCTATGGTGTCGTGACGACAATCTGTTCAAGCGCAACTTCCAGTTTGCCCAGAATTCGGCGAAGCAGAACAAGAAGTCATTGGGACTAGACTTCAACCCTGGTCCCTCTGCTCCCCGTGTCGATGGCACCCGCGAAGCTGAACCCAATCTTGTTGGGGCCTTCTACAACCTGGAAGGTCTCATCACTCATATCATGGTTCAAGGGACAGTCGTGGATGAGCCTGCAGATGACGCTGAATCTGATGAAGCGCCTGCACCGCCGAAGCCAAAGAAACTGAAGCAGCCTAAAGCTTCAAAGCCTGCCTCAGCACCAAAAATCTCACGGGCGAAGCCACTGGCTACTGCACCTCCTGAAGACAGTGTGCAGTCTGAAGATTTGTCACGCATCTCCAAGCCCTCGAGAGTAAAGATGCCTTTGCAACACACCAGCCAAGAACTGACTGTTTCTGCTATTCTGCGCAACGACGCCATTGATCTGTCCAGCGATGAAGATCTTGCAGATGACACTCTTGAGCAACTGATCAAGAGCAAAGAAGAAGCAGAAATCTTCAATGTTTTGCCTCTCTTTGACGTGGCAATCATCCACAACTTCATTGATGAGTGGTTTGACACGCCCAACCTCAGCTTTGAAGATCTGCAACTTCCAATTGGCCTCAGTGTCGCCTTCCATGGCGCCATTGCCTCAGAGCTAGCTCTAGCTCAGCGCATCGTTGAACTGAAGCAAAAGATCGACTTTGAGAAAGCTCAGTTCAAGAAGCACATGGCCAAGCTCAGCGTGCAAGAGGTCAAAAACTTCAAGATCATGCTGCACGAGCTCAAAGAAGCCTTTCTCAAGAAGCGTGAAGAAGCTCAAGGTTCTCGTGAGCGCATGAAGAGCCTGGCTGACAAGTGTGTGCAAGCCTACAATGAGGCTGAGAAGCGCAAGGCTCTTGGTCATCCTGGCATCGATCCCAGGATGGCTGCAAAGAAGAAGAAGAAGCCAGCTGTGGCCGAACCCGAAGCACCAAGGCAGGAAGCACATCCCATTGTCTTCCCAGCCAGCATGACTGGCTCGAAGCCAAAGGTCAGGTCAACCGCTTCAGAACTGAAGAAGACGAGGATGCTGAGGCTGAAGCGAGAAAGAGGAAACATCCTGAAGCCTCTGATGCTGCTCCCTCCAAGAAGAAGCGCAAGACCAAGAAGGATCGGGCTGCTCCCACAGAGCCCTTAGTTGTTGAACCTATCTTAATGGTTCGCCCTGCATCTGCACAACAAGAGCACCAACTGATTGTCCATGAGCCTGCTTCCACAGAGGCTCATGAGCTGAAGACATTCCAGCAGTTGATCCCACCGCTGCTGAAGACATTGGTCACCATGACAATGTTGAAGATGATGTAGTTCTTCCTCAGATCGAGCACCAACTGGTATCATCGCCTGTGCTTACGCACAGCGAACTCATCAGCATTGGTCGTCCTCTGACGCCAATTGCACATGATGCATCATGGGCTGATCACCCACAACAACAAGTCACACCACCCCGGCAAGAAGAAGAAGATGACTTTGAGGCCCAGCCAACTCCATCTCCAACGGCGTCGCCAGCGTTACGCAGGCTTCGCAAAGGACCAAGGTCTCAATTCCCTCTTTTGAGTGTTCCAGGAGGAGAAGTGCCCCACCAATCTGTTACACGTCAAGTGTTTCCAGATGCCACTCCTACTGTGAATGTCTCCGAGTCTGAGGCTAAAGCTTCTGAAGACATTCCGGCTGCATCAGCCGGCGACACACAAGAAGAAGAACGTGTCCCTACTCCCCCCCCCATTACTGAAGAAGTTGTTCTCGAGGAGAACGTGTCTGTGCCCGACCCTCCAGCTCATCAAGTGGAGGTTGAGAATCTCGAGGCTGCCACCACCAACACAAATGAAGCCAATGACGTTGTCATGGCTGAAGCAAATGTGGAGCCTGCACCAACCAATGTGTGAAGCCAATGATGCAACTGCTCCTGTTCCTGCGCCTACTGCTGGTCCTCAGTTTGACTATCACGTTGAGCACAGACCTTAGGTACAGAAGCCAATTCCAAGGTTGCCCAAGTTTCCAGGTCCTGCATCAGCACCCGGGTCCTTTAATGTCAACGGCTTCAAAGCAGACAACACCTTCTTCAATAGCGCCAAGAACCCCTACTCAAGGGAAAGAATATCTTCTGATTGGTTCTGGAGCTATCCTCAGCGAAGTTATTACTCATGCATTCTGTACAATCAAGGTCGCATTTTCCCTCATATGCGTCTTGATACTGAAGCCATAACTGGTCTGCCTTGCTTGGAAGAAGCTCTGGACTGCTTCAAAGAGTCTGGATTGTTGTTGTTCATCACCGACCAAGAGCACTGGAATGAAGAATTGCTGCTCCAATTCTATGCCACTCTTCACATTCGTGGCTACAACAGAGATCCGAAGACTTGGGTCCTTGAGTGGATGACCGGCAATGTTCATCACAAAGCCAAAGCCTTTGATATCATTGAGCTCACTGGTCTGCCCACTCCTGGAGATTTTTATGAACCTGGTTGTCAGCTTCACAGTGCAGCTATGGAGAGCATCTTTCAGAAGCCTGAACCAAACATGAGTCAGATGCTTAGCATGATGAAGCCTTTGCCTCCAGATGCTGCATATCCTAAGGAGTTCTTTGTTGAAGACCTTGAGTATTTGCCACGCACTATCTATCACATTATCAGGCGAACTCTCTGGCCCATCAAAGGACATTCTCCACATGCAAAGCTGGAAGGTGCAATGAAGACTTTGGTCTTTTATATTCTTCACGGCAAATGCTTCAATGCACAAGACTTCTTCATCCGCCAACTTGCTGCATCAGGATCTGATCTTTTTGGCTTGAAGTTTTACGCTCCATGGATAATGCGGCTGATCAAACTACACTCAGCTGTCTCATATCAGCCCTCTGCTCGCAATCATCGGATCTTTCTGCCTGACGTTGATATGTCCGTTGAAGCCATCTATCCAGAGCCTGCCAAGGAGCCTCTTAGTCTTCAGAATGCTGAGCATCAAAGCTTCTCTCAAAACATTGAAGGAGTTGAAGCAGTCACTCGTGTTTATCCTCTGGCTGGTACTACACGTGCACCTCATCGTGCCCTCACTGAAGCCACTGAAAGCACCATTGCCCAACGGCCCAAGAAGCGATCTCGTGTTCTCAATGACCGAGAGCTTCTGGTTGCCCTTCATCAGAAACAGGATAGGCATCATGACTGGCTGAAGCGCCAAATGCAAAGCCTCTTGGTGGATGTCAACCGCATTCGCAATCTTGCCACCAAGAATGCCTTTGTTGCCCATGAAACCTGTCGGCGTACATGGAAAGGGCTGACGCTTATGTGTTCTGAAGATGATCTTCAAGAGGATGGCTTCTCTGAACGTTTCAAGTTTGACTCCACACCTCCAAGAAGGACTGTGCTGCGACGAACTCCGTCTCTTGAAGACTCTGAGTTCTCTTCCTCCGCGGCAACTGTGAATGCCAGAGTGATCGAGGACGAAGACGATGCCACTTCACCGCCCCCTACTTCTGCACGCATCGACACTGCCCCGAGTTCGTCTGCACCGCCGAACAACACCGACGACCTTGCTGCTTCACCTACTCCTCATGGGAACGAGTAGATGCTCTATGTCTTCAAACCTTTTTGGTCCTTACTGACAAAAGGGGGAGAAGCATATGAGTTTGATAGTCTTCAAGCGGGTCCATATGGGCGGTTGCTTTATGTTTTGCCTAGTGTTTACAACTCTCGTTTTGATACATTTGGTTCTTTGAGTTGTAACACTTAAACTCGATGGTCGTCTGCTACTTATTTGCTATTCTGTGATGCGATGATAAATTCCGCATGTGCGACGATAAATTCCGCACTTAGATCATTTTGCAGACGTCCATTTTTCATTATGCATGTCATTATCTTCACATACTTTTCATGCATGATGAATTGTCATCATAAGTTGAAGAGGATCTCCACAAGTACAACCTGCCATGTGCATTTGCATTCCAAAAGCAAATTACTTATATGCACATCTTCAGGGGGAGCCCTTGCAACTTATGAAGACAATTCCCTATCCTTTACAATTTCACATATTATATTCCCCGTTGAAAACTTCAACTAGTTTGTCATCAATCACCAAAAAGGGGGAGATTGTAAGTGCATCTAGTGCCACCCCTAGTTGGTTTTGGAGTATTGACGACAAACCTAGTTGAGGGACTAATGTGTTTGTGAGAATTGCAGGATAACACAGGTAGAAGTCCCTCATTGATTCGGTTTTCCTACCAGAGATGACCCCTAAAAATGTATGAAGACATTGAAGTCAAAGGTGGTATGTGAAGACATTCACATTGAAGACTATGACAAGAGAAGACATCGCGTGAAGACTATGGAGCGCGAAGACTTAGCAGTTTCGTCGTTCTTGTTTTTCTTTGTTGAGTCATAGGAACCACCGTACTGTTAAGTGGGGTCCAAGAGAACCAGTCAGAATGACTGAAGTGATGCTTAACCAAAATCCTATGTCTTCGAGTGAAGACTATGAGAGCAAATCTTGTCCAGAGTTGGATAAGTCAGCTTTGCTTGTAGCCCAAGTAAAGTTGTCGTGTGTGTTTGAAATCTGACCGTTGGAACACGTGTCAGTTCCTTAGTGACCCAGGGTCATTTCGGACAAATCAGGTCGGGTTGCCTAGTGGCTATAAATAGCCCACCCCCTACAACCATAAACGGTTGGCTGCTCAGAGTTAAAGTACGGCTTTTGTCGTTTGAGAGCAACCCACCTCGAAGCCTTTGAGAGAGAATTCCTTGCGAGGATAAAGCCCTAAACACCCAGAGCCAAAGAGTGTTAGGCATCACTTAAGTCTTCCTGTCTGTGTGATCTGAAGACTTATTACACTTGAGGACTGTGAATCCTCCAGCCGGTTAGGCGTCGCGTTCTGAGCATCCAAGAGTCATTGTGGATCGCCGGTGAATGAAGTCTGTGAAGGTTTGGAAGTCTACCTTGAAGACTTACCAGAGTGATTGGGCGAGGTCTGTGTGACCTTAGCTCAAGGGGAATACGGTGAGGACTGGGTGTCCTGAGCTGCGTGTTCAGGACTGGGTGTCCGGTACTATGTGTCCTCAGGTTTAAATACCTAGCCGCCCTAACTAGACATACAACTGTCACAGCAGTTGGAACTGGTCCAACAAATCATTGTCTTCAACGAGTCACTGGTTTCATCCTTCCCTTCCCTTTACTTATTGTTGGTCCTTGTGAAGTCATTGTATGATTGCATTATCTTTTGTCTTCACTGAATGACTGCTTATTCTGATTGGCTTCACAATATCTTCCTACCTGATCCTTACTGCCTAGCTGCTATTAGTCATTGTGCTTTCACTTCATTGAATACTTGACTATGGTTTGCATAGTGTAGTCTACCTTCCGCTGCATGGTAATAGGTTTATTTCTATCGTTTGTCTTCGAAACTTCCATGTATTGAAGACTTTCATAAAAATCGCCTATTCACTCCCCCTCTAGTCGATCACTAGCACTTTCACCATGGAAACAAACCTTCTCACTTCCGCATGCATGCAATGGTATATTAATGTCCTTGGTTGCTAGTACGAGGCAAACCCCATCAATTTTGCCTCGATTAGTGTTAGTGGCCTGTTGCAAATTGTAATTTTGATATACTGGCCTGGTGTACAAAAAAATGGAGGTAGTAACTATTTGACTTCCTTCCCCATTGCGGTGACGTCGATGATATCTCGAACGTTGTGCTTTGGCGAAGTGCGTTCGACGGAGAACACCATTGAGGGAGACCACGGTAAGTCATTCGCAAGTGTCGCCTGCAAGCCGAGACAACCGCCTTAACTGCATCCAGGAAGTCCGTTGAACCAAAGGATGCATAAATGTACTAGTACTACTAGTACACAATAGCGTCGTCCGTCCAGCTTAGTGCGGTGAGGTGGTTTCTTGAAGAACACGATGGAGAAGCGGTGTCAGCGAAGAGTGAAATGATGGTTGCTTCGTCTGTGCTCTGTGATTTGACACCTCACTGCTTTGTGATTTGTGATAGAAGGGACAAGGGAGTAGACTCTGTGCTCTATACTATACATGCCTCCAAGCACGGGAGAAAGAGGAGAGACGTTGCATTTTTCTATTCCTTCAATCAATCAATTAGGGAGCTTTGGTTTCATCGTTTTGGCTTTGGCAGCACCGTCCAAAAATGGTTCCCATCAATGAAAAAAGCTATTTTCAAATTTGGCTACACATTGTGGATGACCTTAACCGTACCACTTGGTTTTGCTCCTATGTGCTATCTATACAAATCTCAATTATATTGATCTAAAAAATTATAGAATCAAGATTAGTAAAAAGGAGGTGATTTTGCCACGCGGATGGCGGGGGAGGTTTCTTATTTTTAGAAGACGTTGGCCTAGCGGTTTTCTAACATGCGGTCCCACGTGTCAGTGCTTTACCAAGCCGATCCGCGTCCCACATGAGGCAGAACAACGGCAGAAGCAACACGTGGTTAACTTGAAGAAGATGAGGGAGAAGCGGATTCAGCGACGAGTGAAATGATGGTTGCTTCGTCCCTCCAACTTCTTTTTTTACTAGCATTATTATTATTTTGTCCCTCCAACTTAACTACGGGAAAGGTGCAACTTTCTGATTTGACGCCTCATTGCTCATTACTACGCCGGCACCATGACTGGAGTGCTTCACCCCTGCTGCTCTGCATTGTATTTTGGTATGGCATGTGGACCCGGTAGCTTGATGTCCCACATATCGGCAAAAGGGACTAGAACATTTATGAAAGCGAGCGCTCCACTCTTACGACGGAGGAGTACACGACACGGCGGTCCAGTGAACTGTCACTTGTACTGTATACTAGTACTATAGTTTTGCTGTTTCACACGATCCATCGATACAAACCTGACTAAACAGGAAAGGGCGGGATTTTTCCCGCGCGGTAGATGATACTGGCCATACATTTCAAAGGCAATTTTAATGTATGCAAACTGAATAATTAAGTAACAATATGATATCTAGTAAAACTAAAAACACATATGATTTATTGTGTTAGAGTGTAGTAGTAGTGATGTATTGCATAGTTGTTAGATGTAACATGCGAAAACGTGTAGAGATGTAGTTTTGGAGGGCCTACAGAGAGAAAGCATAATACAGTCATTGAACTTCAGAATACGCTCATTACGGTCACTATATATGTTTTGCGGTGATTATACAGTCACTTGCTCAATGTTCAGCATAGGATTGCACTCTGTTGACCGGCAAAATAGTCTGTGTGGCACCATGTTGACTAGTTAAATTGACCATGTTCCTTGTGGGTCCCACCTGTCAGTTCGCATAGGAAAAAGGTCAGATAAACACAAATTTATGCAGGCACGACAAGACTCCAACCCGTGTGCGGGAATCACCTAGTTGTGTATGTGTCCGTCAGGGCCTGATGTGTGCGCATGCACGTGTAGGTTGAGCACTTGAGCGTGAGAGTGTGTGTTGGTCGTGTGGTGTGTGCATGTGTGCGTGCGTGTGTGCATGTGAGTGTTGCGTGCGTGCGTGGCTGCGTGTGTACGTGTGAGTGTTGCATGTGTTCGTGTGAGTGTTGTGTGCATGCAGTTAGTGTGCATGTGTGTGTGTGTGTAATCACCACACCAGCTCATGTGTGTTAATCACGGCTCAGCATACCAATACAAGGCCACCTTGTCCGCTGTGCCCGCGGTCATGACTTCGAACCACCGTCCAATATTTTTTTGTCGTTTGTTTTCATTCTTACTAGAAAGATGCCTGTGCGTTGCATGTAACATCAAGATGCATTTGTATGACTAGTTTATCTTGTGAGAGAAAAGGATGAACGAGGGAAGGCCTTATTTGCAAATGTGGAGAGGTGTGTGGGTACCTTTTGCAAAATTGCCATAGTTTCCTTCCTATCCGTCAGATATAAATCAGACGGCCTATATTGCAGGATGGCAGGCACACCATCATCACTAACTCTGTTTTTTTATAAGAGTGTAGAAGAGTAGATACAAGCCGACAGGTGGGCCCAATGGTAGTGAGATAATGTGATGCAACACTAGAGGTGCTACATGGAGCGTTTAACTGGTCAACTAGTCGTGTCTTAAGCAAATATAGAGCTGTACGGTGAGCCCGTGACTGTATAGTAACCACAAAATGTAAATGGTGACCGTAATGAGTGGATTCTGAAGTCCAATGTACGTATCATGCTTTCTCTCCAAATACAATGATCGTCACTGTATATATCGCGAGAGAAAGATGAAACATGCGTGAATGTGTTGGGGGCTTAATTTTAGAGGACCTGGAGATAGTTTGTGTGCGTACGTGAAAGGGGCGTAGAGGGGGTGTATGCGATGGGGAGAGAGATGCTCTTCTTTTCTCTTTATTATGACTAACTTTATATATAATATAAAAATATAAAAATTCACAGTGCGGAATAAATGTCATTGTGGGCACCATGCAATAACTTAACGTTCATACTCCTCCATATAACTTTGTAATGTTGTATATATGTAGAAATTCTAAAATAATTTTTTGGCCACAGTTTATTCAAAAGGAATGTTGTATGCAAAATAAAAGTGAAGAAAGGGCTTTTTAGATCAATGGGGTACATGATGTAACATGTGTGAATGTGTAGTTGATGTATTTGGCAGGGCCTAGAGAGGTATGTGTGTGTATTACGTATTCGAGAGAGGCATGGATAGAGGGGCCGGCGAGGGGAGGGGGCGTGGGAGAGATAGCACGAGATATGAGAGAGGTCTAGAGAGAGAGACTAATATGATGTCATGGCGAGAGATTCCCTTGAGTGTGTATATGCAAGGGGGGAGGGGATAGAGGCACGAGGAGATTTTTTGTGTGGTGTCTGTGTTGGTCTGTGTGGGTGTGAGAAGATAACGAGACCTGGGGGCAAAGGGTGTGTCACCACGTGAGGTCCGGTGGGTCGAGGTGAGGCCCTTGGTTTGGTTCCTGCGCCACATTGGTTGGCACGTGACGCATTTAGGGAGACCCATGGATGACTTGTCATATAAGACAATGATAGCAGAATTGTGAAGGACTTTGTGTCCACTGACAAAGCCGGCTAGGATTTGTAACCCTGGGTTCTCGGACTAAGGTAACCCCTTATCTCTGATATTACTATTCATCCAACCTAACTTTAAGGGGCATCCTACAGAATGCTCTGCTAGAATCATACTCATCGATTAGGAAGAGAGGTGTGAGATAATGCGTGAGAGACGGGCCTAAAGATAATGTGCGTATAGGAGACACGTAGGCAGGTCAATGTTTATAGAAAGGGTCGATGGGGATTGTGCATGTGTATGCTTGTAAGAGGAAGAGTGCTTGTGATAAAGGTTGGTGAAAACAGTCGTAAATGGTTACGAGAGGGAGGGAGGGTTATATCAAGAGCATGTATGCGAGAAAGACACCTCGGGAAAGAGTGTGTGAGCATGTGTGAGAGACCACCAATGGAGAGTGAAACTACACGTAAAAGACTGACGTGCACATTGATTAAAGATATAAATTGTATCCAAATATTAGGATGGGATCATGATATTTGCAATTCGTGTAAAGAACGGTCATTGGTCCATCAGACATCTAGATTCTATCGAATTTGAGCATGTCTATGTTATTATTCGACATAATTGATCCACATAGTTAGTATTTTGAACTCCAGACAATGCATCATTTAGCAATCGAATATAAACGTGAGTATAGTTCATGTTGTGTGTGTAAAGCACATTATACATACGAAAGTTACACAATGAACATTATAAATAGCTAGCTATGAACTAGTATACATTTGAATTCAACTTAAGGTGGTTTAAAAAAATTGAATTCAACATGAAGTCCATTCAATTATTTGAATTTGATATCATGGCATTTGTAAATCATACCTAAATTATGGGGGCGCCAATCTTTGCTCCGCTTTTGTACATAATAGCATATATAGTCGTGTACAAAATAGATTCAAATTTAGCTCCTCCATTCCAAAATAATCGTAGTTATAGGATTTTCAAGTGTCAAAAATTCAAAAAGAAGCGGATAATTTAATGAGGTTTTCAAACATACAAGGTCAAATTTAACGTTGTCTATTTAGGTCAATCCTCAAAGTTCAAGAGTACTCTAAACGTGAATGCTTCTGTTTCAAAATTTCGAACGAAGCGCCAAAAGAGCCTCTACTCGCCTGAAACCGCGTGGGACCAATGTTTGGTAGTAGAAGGAAATTACTTTTCTAACTCTGACCCGTGAAACCTACCGGCCCGACGTCCAAAGGTCTAAACTAGGGTAGGTTTGTATCTTCATCTAGACGCCACGCAACCGCCTCTGGAAAACATTCATACACAATGGCCGCCTAAGCACACATGCACGCGGCCGAAATCGCTCCCGCCCACTATTTGGGACACCAGGGATTACCATCCTACCCCAGACCCGCAGTAGGTCCGAAATTTAAGAGGGGGGCAAAGTTTGTACTTTTCCAAAATTTCAAACAAGTGCGTCCCATCTATTCAAAAAAGCCAAAAACAAGCGTGTCCCAAACCGAAACATGGTTCTCCCTTAGATCCCCCCCCCATCCGATTCCCCATTCGTACTCCGTGGGCACCAAAACTACCTCTCCACCAGCTGCGAAACACCAGCGACCTCCGTCCGCCACCCCATCCCACCCATCAACCGCCGCCCTCCTCCATCACGCCGGAGCCGATACCCCGACGTCGTCGTCCACCACAACCTCAACCGCAACGCCCTCCAAGGCTAGTAGCTGAAACCGAGGCCGACCCGTCCGTACCCGAGCCAGTTCAACCATGCCGTCCTGCGCCTCACCGCTACCGCTCCAACTTCGCCATCGTCCACCGCACCGGAGCTGTTCCTGCTACGCCGTCCTTCGCCACCTTGGATCTGCTTCCCCTCCGCCGACATACGGCCATGGCAACACAGTCAACAATTTGTCCATGGGTTCGTCCAAGCCTGCACCCTCCTAAAAATATCGGTTTCCCCGGGAAAAAGAAGAAGACCGGCGTGACATGTTTAGGCGATGATACGTCTCCAACGTATCTATAATTTTTGATTGCTCCATGCTATATTATCTACTGTTTTGGACAATATTGGGCTTTATTATTCACTTTTATATTATTTTTGGGACTAACCTATTAACCGGAGGCCCAGCCCAGAATTGCTGTTTTTTGCCTATTTCAGTGTTTCGAAGAAAAGGAATATCAAACGGAGTCGAAACGGAATGAAACCAACTGGAGAAGCTATTTTTGGAAGGAAAGCTACCGGAAAAACTTGGAGTGCACGTCAGGAAAGGAACGAGGGAGCCACGAGGCAGGGGGGAACGCCCACCCCCCTAGGGCGCGCCCTCCACCCTCGTGGGCCCCTCATGGCTCCCCTGACGTATCTCTTTCACCCATATATACCCACGTACCCTAAAACTATCGAGGAGCACAATAGATCAGGACTTCCGCCGCCAGAAGCCTCCGTAGCTACCGAAAGCCAATCTAGACCCGTTCCGGCACCCTGCAGGAGGGGGCAATCCCTCTCCGGTGGCCATCTTCATCATCCCGGTGCTCTCCCTGACGAGGAGGAAGTAGTTCTCCCTCGGGGCTGAGGGTATGTACCACTAACTATGTGTTTGATCTCTCTCTCTCTCTCTCTCGTGTTCTTGAGGTGGTACGATCTTGATGTATCGCGAGCTTTGCTATTATAGTTGGATCTTATGATGTTTTATCCCACCTCTACTCCCTTGTAATGGATTGAGTTTCCCCTTTGAAGTTATCTTATCGGATTGAGTCTTTAAAGATTTGAGAACACTTCATGTATGTCTTGTCGTGCGTATCTGTGGTGACAATGGGGTACCACGTGATTCACTTGATGTATGTTTTGGTGATCAACTTGCCGGTTCCGCCCATGAACCTATGCATAGGGGTTGGCACACGTTTTCGTCGTGATTCTCCGGTAGGAACTTTCGGGCACCCTTTGAGGTCCTTTGTGTTGGTTGAATAGATGAATCTGAGATTCTGTGATGCATATCGTATAATCATACCCACGGATACTTGAGGTGACATTGGAGTATCTAGGTGACATTACGTTTTGGTTGATTTGTATCTTAAGGTGTTATTCTAGTACGAACTCTAGGGCTGTTTGTGACACTTATAGGAATAGCCCAACGGATTGATTGGAAAGAATAACTTTGAGGTGGTTTCGTACCCTACCATAATCTCTTCGTTTGTTCTCCGCTATTAGTGACTTTGGAGTGACTCTTTGTTGCATGTTGAGGGATAGTTATGTGATCCAATTATGTTATTATTGTTGAGGGAACTTGCACTAGTGAAAGTATGAACCCTAGGCCTTATTTCCTAGCATTGCAATACCATTTACGCTCACTTTTACCATTAGTTACCTTGTTATTTTTATATTTTTCAGAATACAAAAATTATTATCTACTATCCATATACCACTTGTATCACCATCTCTTCGCCGAACTAGTGCGCCTATACAATTTACCATTGTATTGGGTGTGTTGGGGACACAAGAGACTCTTTGTTATTTGGTTGCAGGGTTGCTTGAGAGAGACCATCTTCATCCTAAGCCTCCTACGGATTGATAAACCTTAGGTCATCCACTTGAGGGAAATTTGCTACTATCCTACAAACCTCTGCACTTGGAGGCCCAACAAAGTCTACGAGAAGAAGGTTGTGTAGTAGACATCAAGCTCTTTTCTGGCGCCGTTGCTGGGGAGGTTAGCGCTTGAAGGTATATCTTTAGATCTTGCAATCGAGTCTTTTAGTTTCTTCTTTTATCACTAGTTTAGTTTATAAAAGAAAACTATAAAAAATGGAATTGAGTTTGTCTCATACGCTTCATCTTTTTAATATCTTTCGTGAGTATGATGGAAAGGAAAATTGTGCCAAAGTGTTAGAAGAAGAATGCATTAAAATGTTTGGCACTAAATCTTTGAATGATGATCATGATTGCAATGTTGTTAGTATGAATTCCTTGAATATCCATGATGCTAATGATATGCAAAGCCACAAGCTTGGGGAAGCTATGTTTGATGAAAATGATATTTTTTGTCCCCCAAGCTTTGATGAGAAAATTTATTATGATGAAAGCATGCCTCCTATTTATGATGATTATATTGATGAAAATGGAATTGGATAGGTCATGACTTTATTTTGTGATGAATCCACTATTTCGGAAGAGGTTCCAATTGATTATGAGAACAAAGTTGCTATCTATGATGATTATTGTGATGACTTTTATGCTATAAAGAATAATGATATCCATGAAACTTGTCATCATGATTTTAGTTTTCAATTGGATTATGCCTCACATGATAATTATTTTGTTGAGTTTGCTCCCACTATTATTCATGAGAAGAATTTTGCTTATGTGGAGAATAATAAAATTTCTATGCTTGTAGATCATGAAAAGAATGCTTTAGGTGCTGGTTATATTGTTGAATTCATTCATGATGCTACTAAAAATTATTATGAGGGAGGAACATATGCTTGTAGGAATTGCAATAATGTCAAGTTTCCTCTCTATGTGCTTAAAGTTTTGAAGCTATGCTTGTTTTGCCTTCCTATGCAAGTTGAGTATTGTTCCCATAACTTGTTTGCTCACAAAATCCCTATGCATAGGAAGAGGGTTAGACTTAAATGTGCAAGTCATATTCTTCATGATGCTCTCTTTATGTTACAATTCTTATCTTTTATGTGAGCATCATTGAAATCATCATGCCTAGCTAGGGGCGTTAAACGATAGCGCTTGTTGGGAGGCAACCCAATTTTATTTTAGTTCCTTGCTTTTTGTTCCTGTTTAGTAATAAATAATACATCTATCCTCTGTTTAGATGTGGTTTTATGCTTTTAGCTAGTGTTTGTGCCAAGTAGAACCTTTGGGAAGACTTGGGGAAAGTCTTGTTCAACATGCTGTAAAAAGCAGAAACTTTAGCGCTCACGAGAATTGCTGCCATTTTATTTGGAAAGTGCTATTTAGTAAATTATTTTTGAAGATGATTAATAGATAAATTACTCAGGTCCAGCAATTTATTTGAGAATTTTATGGGTTCCAGAAGTTTGCGTTTGATCCAGATTACTACAGACTGTTCTGTTTTTGACAGATTCTGTTTTTCATGTGTTGTTTGCTTATTTTAATGAATCTATGGCTAGTAAAAGAGTTTATGAACCATAGTAAAGTTGGAATACAGTAGATATTACACCAATAAAAATAAATAATGATTTCACAAAAGTACTTAAGTGGTGATTTATTTTCTTATACTAACGGAGCTTACGAGTTTTCTGTTAAGTTTTGTGTTGTGAAGTTTTCAAGTTTTGGGTAAGGATTCGATGGACTATGGAATAAGGAGTATCAAGAGCCTAAGCTTGGGGATGCCCAAGGCACCCCAAGGTAATATTCAAGTACAACCAAAAGCCTAAGCTTGGGGATGCCCCGGAAGGCATCCCCTCTTTCGTCTTCATTCATCGGTAACTTTACTTGGAGCTATATTTTTATTCGCCACATGATATGTGTTTTGCTTGGAGCGTCATTTTATTTTATCTAGTTTTTCTTGCTGTTTTAATTAAATACCAAGATCTGAAATTATTAAATGTTAGAGAGTCTTCACATAGTTGCATAATTATTTGACTACTCATTGATCTTCACTTATATCTTTCGGAGTAGTTTGTTGATTGCTCTAGTACTTCACTTATATCTTTTAGAGCATGGTGATGGTTTTATTTTATAGAAATAGATGAACTCTCATGCTTCACTTATATTATTTTGAGAGTTCTAAATAGCATGGCAATTTGCTTAAATAATCCTAATATGCTAGGCATTCAAGATTAGTAAAAACTTTCATATAGAGTATTGAATACTAAGAGAAGTTTGATACTTGATAATTGTTTTGAGATATGGAGATGGTGATATTAGAGTCATGCTAGTTGAGTAGTTGTGAATTTGAGAGATACTTGTGTTGAAGTTTGTGATTCCCGTAGCATGCACGTATGGTGAACCGTTATGTGATGAAGTCGGAGCATGATTTATTTATTGATTGTCTTCCTTATGAGTGGTGGTCGGGGACGAGCGATGGTATTTTCCTACCAATCTATCCCCCTAGGAGCATGCGCATAGTACTTTGTTTCGATAACTAATAGATTTTTTCAATAAGTATGTGAGTTCTTTATGACTAATGTTGAATCCATGGATTATACGCACTCTCACCCTTCCACCATTGCTAGCCTCTCTAGTACCGCGCAACTTTCGCCGGTACCAAAAACCCACCATATACCTTCCTCAAAACAGCCACCATACCTACCTATTATGGCATTTCCATAGCCATTCCGAGATATATTGTCATGCAACTTACCACCGTTCGGCTTATTATGACACGCTTCATCATTGTCATATTGCTTTGCATGATCATGTAGTTGACATCGTATTTGGGGCAAGCCACCATTCATAATTCTTTCACACATGTCACTCATGAGTCATTGCACATCTCGGTACAACGCCAGAGGCATTCACATAGAGTCATATTTTGTTCTAAGAATTGAGTTGTAATTCTTGAGTTGTAAGAAAATAAAAGTGTGATGATCATCATTATTAGAGCATTGTCCCAGTGAGGAAAGGATGATGGAGACTATGATTCCCCCACAAGTCGGGATGAGACTCCGGACGAAAATAAATAAATAAGAGAGGCCAAAGAAGCCCAAATAAAAAAATAAAAAAGAGGCCATAAAAAAGAGAAGGCCCAAATAAAAAAATATAATAAAAAAATGAGAGAAAAAGAGAGAAGGGACAATGCTACTATCCTTTTATCACACTTGTGCTTCAAAGTAGCACCATAATCTTCATGATAGAGAGTCTCCTATGTTGTAAATTTCATATACTAGTGGGAATCTTTCATTATAGAAATTGGCTTGTATATTCCAATGATGGGCTTCCTCAAAATGCCCTAGGTCTTCGTGAGCAAGCAAGTTGGATGCACACCCACTTAGTTTCTTTTGAGCTTTCATAAATTTATAGCTCTAGTGCATCCGTTGCATGGCTATCCCTACTCACTCACATTGATATCTATTTATGGGCATCTCCATAGCCCGTTGATACGCCTAGTTGATATGAGACTATCTTCTCCTTTTTGTCTTCTCCACAACCACCATTCTATTCCACCTATAGTGTTATGTCCATGGCTCACGCTCATGTATTGCGTGAAGATTGAAAAAGTTTGAGAACACCAAAAGTATGAAACAATTGCTTGGCTTGTCATCGGGGTTGTGCATGATTTAAATATTTTGTGTGGTGAAGATGGAGCATAGCCAGACCATATGATTTTGTAGGGATAGCTTTCTTTGGCCATGTTATTTTGAGAAGACATAATTGCTTAGTTAGTATGCTTGAAGTATTATTATTTTATGTCAATATGAACTTTTGTCTTGAATCTTATGGATCTGAATATTCATACCACAATTAAGAAGAATTACATTGAAATTATGCCAAGTAGCACTCCGCATCAAAAATTCTGTTTTTATAATTTACCTACTCGAGGACGAGCAGGAATTAAGCTTGGGGATGCTTGATACGTCTCCAACGTATCTATAATTTTTGATTAGTCCATGCTATATTATCTACTATTTTGGACAATATTGGGCTTTATTATCCATTTTTATATTATTTTTGGGACTAGCCTATTAACCGGAGGCCCAGCCCAGAATTGTTATTTTTTGCCTATTTCAGTGTTTCGAAGAAAAGGAATATCGAACGGAGTCGAAACGGAATGAAACCAACTAGAGAAGTTATTTTTGGAAGGAAACTACCGGAAAAACTTGGAGTGCACATCAGGAAAGGAACGAGGGAGCCACGAGGCAGGGGGGTGTGCCCACCCCCCTAGGGCGCGCCCTCCACCCTCATGGGCCCCTCGTGGCTCCCCTGACATATCTCTTTCACCCATATATACCCACGTACCCTAAAACTATCGAGGAGCACAATAGATTGGGAATTCCGCCGCCAGAAGCCTCCGTAGCCACCGAAAGCCAATCTAGACCCTTTCCGGCACCCTGCCGGAGGGGGAAATCCCTCATCGGTGGCCATCTTCATCATCCTGGTGCTCTCCATGACGAGGAGGGAGTAGTTCTCCCTCGGGGCTGAGGGTATGTACCACTAACTATGTATTTAATCTCTCTGTCTCGTGTTCTTGAGGTGGTACGATCTTGATGTATCGCGAGCTTTGCTATTACAGTTGGATCTTATGATGTTTTCTCCCCCTCTACTCTCTTGTAATGGATTGAGTTTCCCCTTTGAAGTTATCTTATCGGATTGAGTCTTTAAAGATTTGAGAACACTTGATGTATGTCTTGCCATGTGTATCTATGGTGACAATGGGGTACCACATGATTCACATGATGTATGTTTTGGTGATCAACTTGCAGGTTCCGCCCATGAACCTATGCATAGGGGTTGGCACACGTTTTCGTCGTGATTCTCCGGTAGGAACTTTGGGGCACTCTTTGAGGTCCGTTGTGTTGGTTGAATAGATGAATCTGAGATTGTGTGATGCATATCATATAATCATACCCACGGATACTTGAGGTGACATTGGAGTATCTAGGTGACATTAGGGTTTTGGTTGATTTGTATCTTAAGGTGTTATTCTAGTACGACCTCTAGGGCTGTTTGTGACACTTATAGGAATAGCCCAACGGATTGATTGGAAAGAATAACTTTTAGGTGGTTTCGTACCCTACCATAATCTCTTCGTTTGTTCTCCGCTATTAGTGACTTTGGAGTGACTCTTTGTTGCCTGTTGAGGGATAGTTATGTGATCCAATTATGTTACTATTGTTGAGGGAACTTGCACTAGTGAAAGTATGAACCCTAGGCCTTATTTCCAAGCATTGCAATACCGTTTACGCTCACTTTTACCATTAGTTACCTTGCTGTTTTTATATTTTCAGATTACAAAACCTATTATCTACTATCCATATACCACTTGTATCACCATCTCTTCGCCGAACTAGTGCGCCTATACAATTTACCATTGTATTGGGTGTGTTGGGGACACAAGAGACTCTTTGTTATTTGGTTGCAGGGTTGCTTGAGAGAGACCATGTTCATCCTATGCCTCCTACGGATTGATAAACCTTAGGTCATCCACTTGAGGGAAATTTGCTACTGTCCTACAAACCTCTACACTTGGAGGCCCAACAAAGTCTACAAGAAGAAGGTTGTGTAGTAGACATCAGGCAACCACACTGGCAACCGGAAATGGTACTCCTCTTCCCTTATTCATGCAAATCTTACATGTCTGCTTGCACAGTATTCATCCCACAGAAGACACTAGTTGACCACTTCTTCTTGATACTAGATGTTCCTAGTTACTCGCTGTTAGTGTCAAAACCGGTGGATCTCGGGTAGGGGGTCCCGAACTGTGCATCTAGGCCGGATGGTAACAAGAGGCAAGGAACACGAAGTTTTATCCAGGTTCGGGCCCTCTCAATGGAGGTAAAACCCTATGTCCTGCTTGATTAATATTGATGATATGGGTAGTACAAGAGTAGATCTACCACGAGATCAGAGAGGCTAAACCCTAGAAGCTAGCCTATGGTATGATTGTGTTGTCCTGTGGACTAAAACCCTCCGGTTTATATAGACACCGGATAGGGTTAGGGTTACATACAGTCGGTTACAATGGTAGGAGATCTACATATCCGTATTGCCAAGCTTGCCTTCCACGCCAAGGAAAGTCCCTTCCGGACACGGGATGAAGTCTTCAATCTTGTATCTTCATAGTCCAGGAGTCCGGCTGAAGGTATAGTCCGGCCATCCGGACACTCCCTAATCCAGGACTACCTCAGTAGCCCCTGAACCAGGCTTCAATGACGACGAGTCCGGCGCGCATATTGTCTTCGGCATTGCAAGGCGGGTTCCTCCTCCAAGTACTTCATAGAATATTTTGAACACAAAGATAGTGTCCGGCTCTGCAAAATAAGTTTCCACATATTGCCATAGATAGAATAACATTTACACAAATCTAATCTACTGACGTATTCCGTAGTGTGACATCACACCATGGCCAAGCTTTTATTTGAATCGTTTTACTGTCCCATCTCAGCGTGTTATGCGAGGTGGTTTCCTTGGCACGTCTAGTTAAAGCAGAGATCGTGTCCCCTTATTCCGGGATTCTCATCAATACGGGCGTGGGTAACCCAACCGCGCCATTGATTATGGCGCTTGGGAGATAAGCGAGTTTTACCAGGCTGGTGGGGACGCATAGTCGCGTCCACCCATATAAGGGGATAAGGATCCACCTTTTCACCTACACCTTCTTCCTCCTTTGCCTATCCATTTTCCCGCACTCGAGCTCCAGCGCCCCAATCCGCACTCCCCACCTCAACCTTCTCCAGCCATGTCCGGAGCGGGAGGCAAGTGGATGGTCTCCTCCGTTACGGAGGGACACATCAAAAGACTAAGGAAGGCCGGATACTTGTCCAACAACATTGCGCACCGGCTTCCCGAAGGGGGGCAGCTCATCCCTACCCCTAAGCCCCATGAGAGGGTGGTGTTCCTCCCCCATTTCCTCCGCGGACTGGGTTTCCCTCTCCACCCATTTGTCCGGGGGCTCATGTTCTACTATGGTATGGATTTCCACGATCTGGACCCGAAATTTGTCCTCGACATCTCGGCGTTTATCGTCGTGTGCGAGGCCTTCCTCCGCATCCGCCCCCATTTCGGCCTATGGCTCAAGACTTTTAACGTCAAGCCGAAGGTGGTGCGCGGCAACCAAGCGGAGTGCGAAGGCGCCATGGTGGGCAAGATGCCCAACATCTTATGGCTCGAGGGCTCCTTTGTGGAGACCCTGAAGGGGTGGCAATCATGGTGGTTTTACATCACCGAGCCGCGCGACCCTAAGTGGGTCGCAGCCCCCGAGTTCCGATACGGACCCCCAACGCGGCTCACGTCCTGGAAAGAGACGGGCCTGTCATGGGGTAAAAAAGGAGAGCTGACCAGACTCCAAACATGCATCCAAACCCTGGTGGATAAGCAGCTCAAGCTTGTCAACGTAGTCCAGGTTATGCTCATCCGCCGGATCCTCCCGTGTCAACAACAGGCTTTCAACCTGTGGGAGTTCGACCCGGCGCGGCACCGAATTCTGAGTAGGCTCTTCGACACAACGTACGAAGATGCCTGGAAGGTGCTTTTCAAAGGCGCCGAGGCCCCCGCATCCGCAACCGAGGATCGCGAATTCAGCACGCAGCGTCACGCTCGTGCGGTAAGCTATTTTTACCTTCTACAGGGTATCAGTTTTTCATAGTTTGACTCCATGCGGGATCTAAGCTCCCTTGCCTTTGACAGGATTGGCAGGAGACGTCCGGACAAATCAACTGTCCGGCTCCTTTGCCCGAAGGCCCAGCGGACGCTCGTTTGGCGAAGCTGTTGGTTCCGGCACCCTATGTGGTGCCGGAGAAGAAGGCCAAGAAGAAGGCCACGTGGACTCGAAAGAGTGCCCGGCACCAGGAGGCGTCGGATCCATCATTCGACCGCTCCAAGACGCACTCCTACCATGAAGACGAGGAGGAGGAGGAAGAAGAGACTCTCCCCCTCCAGCGGGGGAAGGGAAGAAAAGGAAGGCCGCCCCAACTGGGGAGGCCGAAGGGTCCAAGAAGGGGAAAACCCCTTCCTCCGGACTACTCCACCAACGCCGACGACAGCGAAGAGGAGTGGCCGACCAGGACCAAGCCCCTGGCGAAATCGTAAGTATCCGGATACCAGAGTAATTCATAGTATTCCTTTATTGCACAGCTTTCCCTTATATCGAATATGATTATGCATCCCACCCAAAGACCGGCTCGACGCGTCGTCAAGCGGTTCACTGGACTCGTCGGATGTGAATTCGCTTCCGACGGCTTCCTCCCCCCGTCCTACGGACGACGCCGAAGTGTTGTCCCAACAGGTTCCAAGCCGGGAGGAGGTGGTCCTGGAGGCGCCGCAAGGCGACCTCCCGGACTCCAGGGGTGATGGGGAAAAAATCTCCCAGGGCTCCAAGTCCGGTTCTAGGCCGGACACCGCTCCGGAACCTTCAAAGGTTTCAGAGTCCGGCGGGCGACCTCCTTCCAAGAGGAGCAGGCCCTCCGTGCCGGTGACCCCCGTCCAACCGGAGGCGCCGGACAATCTGTTGGAGGCGCTCCAAGGCGCCTCCATCGACGAGGAGCACCGCACCATTATGAGTGCGGTGGTCCAGAAGGTTTAGTCCGCCAAGAGCGGACTGACTGAAGCTTGTACTAGCCTTTTAACAGGCTTTGAGGTAAGTAAAGAATGTGTAAATAATATTACCGCATAGACAGTAGCCCCTGATGCTCTGTTTGGCGTTCGGGAAGAAAAACCGAATAGAGGATCAAATAAAATTCACAGGAGTCTAACAAAAAGGAGTCAATATGCGTATGCAGGCTTCTTTGCTTGCGTCCGCCGCACTGACTACGGAAGTGGACACGCTAAAGCAGAACCTCAAGCGGTCCGAGCAAGAGCTCGGGCGTGCCAAGAAGCAGCTCGAGGACAATGAAGGTAAGAAATACCTTGTTTAAATATATATATATAAAGGTGCAATTGCAAAAAATGACAGGATTATCGTGGCTATTGTAGGGGCCATGTCTGAGGTGGCGACCCTTAAGCAAGCGCTGCTCGAGGCCGAGGAGATGGCGGCCGCGGAGCGCACCGAGCGGGAGAAGTATGAGGCCGACGTTGGCAAGGTGCGGCAAGAGCTCCAGGCTCTTATGGAAAAACATGAGAGTTTGGAGCTTGACTCAAAGACACGAGCGTCCGAGCTCGCGATGGCTATTGAAAATGCCAAGTATGCCAAGGTCGAATCCCAGAAGACCCTCCAGGAGTTGGATGAGGCGAAAAAGATAGTGGCGGGTAAGGCATTCTTTATGCAAAGCAAACAGATAAACATGAGTTACTTGTTACTTACCCGAATTCGGAGCTCTCCAGGAGCGTTCGCAGATCTCCCCAGAGTGTGTCCAATGCCGCCGCATTCTATCGAGCTGAGGAGGGCAGCTCGACAGAGAAGGTGTTCTAGTCTCAGTATGCTGAGGCCGGACACCCCGTGCCCCCGAGCGACCAGCTGAAGCAACTGGTCGAGCTCCACAAGGCGGCCGAACAGGCCATGAAGGGCCTCATAGTTCGGCTGTGGCCTGGAGAGGCTCAGCTAGGAGCTATTTCGGGCTGGTGCGGCGGCTGGTGGAGGCCTGTCCAAGGCTCGCAGTCATCAAGCGCTCCGTCTACATTGAAGGTGCCCGTAGGGCCCTTGCCCGTGCTAAGGTGCACTAGGGCAAGCTGGATGCTGAGAAGCTTGTGAAGGACGGGCCACCGCCGGGGAAAGAGCATCGCAAGCCCGAAAATTATTATAAGGATGTTCTGAAGGGTGCCTGCCCTGTGGCAGATGAATGTTCCAGAGATGTATTTTTTGAGTAAAACTCGCTCGTTTTGTCCTGTGCGCTGAAAACTTGTTCATATGTGCTAAGCAATGCTGTTTGAATTTAAAATATTACCTTCTGTGCGGCTGTTTATCAATTCTGAGAGATGGCGAGTCGTCGGCTTCTTCCCCCGTGTCGCTAGTGCTGGGGTGTTCGGGGATAAACCTAAGCGCTCTTTTTCCCATGTTTGGGTCCTTTGAGGGAGGCGCTCAGCCCAACGAACAAGGCAATCGGACTATAATGCGTGAACACTCTCACTTAGCCATAGAATTCTATAATTTTAAATTTCGGCGAAGCCCTGGAATTCGGAAGACCGAGTTCGGGGCACTATCCACGCCTTGGCCGGACAGAGCCGGATCCTCGCTCTAAGCGGCATAAGTCTTTAGGGACTCAAAAAACCTCTTGAACAGCGACCAGCTCTCGCCTCATCATGACAGTCAGTTTTAGCTTTCTCCACTGAGGTGCTCGACCCAGCTCAACTAGGGCACAATCGCAGTGGTTCTCCTAGTGCTACCTTAGCCGATATAGCGGAACGTAAGGCACCAAAACATAGGAGCCGAGCAAACCCAACATTTGACCAAAGACATGATTCGGAGCCGATGCATATAGTGCTATAAGTTCGGGGTGCCGCACTTGTTAAAGTGTTCGGACTTCTCACACCATATTGAGGGGTACTAAAGCCCCTGGCGTATTTTGGCCGTACCAGTGTACGGGTGCAACATGTCGTTAAGGAACATATATTTGTAAAAAAATAATGCAAAATAGACAGAAGATATGCATTGTTTATTAAAAAGGGCTGCGGTCGAAGCAGAACGATACAAATAATGTGATAAGCAAAAGGTTGGACTATTTTAACATGTTCGTTCCAGGGGCAGGCTGCGGAATGGTATGTGAAACAGGTATACTGCTCGTGATAGAGACCACCTGGGAGTTCCGTAATGCGGCATGGCTTGTCTACTTCCCTAGTTCTTGCATCGTTTGTGCGGCAATTGAACTGCCGAACAGGCCTTCCGAAGAGTGGAGTCCTGAAAGTAAGAGAAAATTAAAAAATCGGCAGCCCCTGGTGCGGTTTAAGCCGTGTGTTGGGCGTGCCGTGATGGTGCCCCTCCCCCTGTACCCATGGTATTTCTAGAGCGTAGTTATGTACGCGAAGTACTGGTTCCGCATTTTTGCGAGGGCTGGGGTTGGGGCCGCATTGCTACGCCTGCTCGGAGTGTGCCAGGTGGTCTTGTTGTAGGTTACTCCGGGCGCGCTTGACGGTGTCCGGACATTTAATGGCCGGACTGGAGAACCGCCTGGAGAGGCTGCTTTGTACTTCCGCTGCAAGGGCCGCCGTGTGCTCCTCCGTTCGGAGGGAGCGTTCAGTGTTTCCATTGACCGTAATTACTCCTCGAGGGTCTGGCATCTTGAGCTTAAGGTATGCGTAGTGCGGTACCGCATTGAACTTGGCGAATGCGGTTCGTCCGAGCAGAGCGTGATAGCCACTGCGGAATGGGACTATGTCGAAGATTAACTCCTCGCTTCGGAAATTATCCGGAGATCCAAAGACCACTTCAAGTGTGACTGAGCCTGTACAGTTGGCCTCTACACCTCGTATTACGCCTTTAAAGGTCGTTTTGGTGGGCCTAATCCTCGAGGGATCTATGCCCATTTTCCGCACTGTATCCTGGTAAAGCAGGTTCAGGCACTATCGCCATCCATAAGGACTCTAGTGAGATGAAATCCGTCAATAATTGGGTCTAGAACCAATGCGGCGAATCCGCCATGACGGGTGCTAGTGGGATGGTCCCTTCGATCAAAGGTGATCGGGTAGGAGGACCATGGGTTGAACTTTGGGGCGACTGGCTCTATCGCGTATACGTCCCTTAACGCGCGCTTCCGCTCCCTCTTGGGGATGTGGGTTGCGTATATCATGTTCACCATCCGCACTTGTGGGGGAAAACCCTTCTGTCCACTGTTGTCCGGCGGCTGGGGCTCTTCGTCGTCATTGCTATGCAGCCCCTTGTCTATATTTTCGGCATTTAACTTGCCTGCCTGCTTGAACACCCAACAATCCCTGTTGGTGTGATTGGCCGGCTTTTCGGGGGTGCCATGTAGCTTTTTCCGCTGACCGAATTTAGAGCCTCTGAATCCGGCATTAACTGTCGTAGCCTCAGCATTGTCACCGTTAATGCGGTGCTTCTGCTTGTTGCGACGCGACCTGCCACTACTGTCCCTGGTATCCGAATTACCAGGGTTCTTGGTCATATTGTTGCTACGAGCAAGCCAGCTGTCTTCTCCCCCGCAAAAGCGGGTCATGAGTGTCATGAGTGCTGCCATAGACTTCGGCTTTTCCTGTCCAAGGTGCCGGGCAAGCCACTCGTCACGGATATTGTGCTTGAAGGCTGCTAGGGCCTCAGCATCCGGACAGTCGACTATTTGATTTTTCTTTGTTAGGAACCGTGTCCAGAATTGCCTAGCCGATTCATCTGGCTGCTGAACTACGTGACTTAGGTCATCGGCGTCTGGGGGTCGCACATAAGTGCCCTGGAAATTGTCGAGGAATGCGGCTTCCAGGTCCTCCCAACAATTGATTGATCCTGTTGGCAAGCTGTTAAGCCAATGCCGAGCTGGTCCTTTAAGCTTGAGTGGGAGGTATTTGATGGCATGGAAATCATCACCGCGGGCCATGTGGATATGAAGGAGATAATCCTCGATCCATACTGCAGGATCTGTTGTGCCATCATATGATTCGGTGTTTACGGGTTTGAAACCCTCGGGGATTTGATGATCCATTATTTCGTCTGTGAAGCATAGTGGGTGTGCGGCACCTCTGTACTGGGCTATATCACGACGTAGCTCCAATGAGCTTTGTCTACTGTGTTCGGCCCTGCCGAATTTGTGGCCGGCATGACGGTTACCGTCTCGAGCCATGGGGCACCCACGCGATCCGTAGATCGATCTTGTTTGCCTTGCCTTGTCCTCCAACATATCTCGTAAGTCCGGCGCATATTCCCGTGCCTTGGTACGGGGTGCGGCTTGAGTGGAGGGCCGAGAGGCCTCTCTGTCACGGCCACGAGGTGGCCGGTCGGCCGCATCAAGTGCTTCCTCCTCTAATCGTGGTAGCAACCTGCGCTTTGGGTAGCTCTTGGAGGGGCGTTCGAGTTTATGCTCTTCGGCCGCAAGGACTTTAGTCCATCTGTCGACTAGCAAATCTTGGTCAGCTCTAAGTTGTTGCTATTTTTTCTTGAGGCTTCTTGCCGTGGCCATAAGCCTGCGTTGAAAACGCTCTTGCTCGACGGGATCCTCTGGCACGACGAATTCGTCGTCGTCGAGGCTTGCCTCGTCTTCGGAGGGAGGCATATAATTATCGTCCTCGACCTCTCTATCTGCCGCTCTCTCATGAGGGCTGGTTTCTCCATCCTCCTGTGCTAAATCCTGCTGGAGGGGGTTTTCTTCGGCACTTTCCAGAGTATTATTATCTCCCGTGCTGGAATCACCGTATTTGTTTTGGCGGGATTTTGAGCGGCGCCGCTGACGCCGGCGCTTAGGCTGTTTCTGGGAGGGGTCCTCCTCCGCTGTTCCATCGCCATCTCCTTCTTTTAGGGTGTCCACCATGTATATGTCATATGACGAGGTGGCTTTCCAGGGCCTGATAGGCGCTGGTTCTTCATCGTCTCCTTCATCGGCGTCCATACCGTCGATGTCTTCGGAGTCGAAGTCGAGCATGTCGGTTGAGTCGTCGATAGTGGCTACAAAGTGGGTGGTGGGTGGGCTTTGAATTTTTTCATCGTCCGAATCCCAACCTTGCTGACCGTAGTCCGGCCAGGGCTCTCCTGATAAAGAGAGAGACTTCAGTGTCTTCAGAATATCGCCGAAAGGCGAGTGCTAAAAGATGTCCGCGGCAGTAAACTCCATAATCGGCGCCCAATCGGATTCGATCGGCAGGGGCGCGGAGGGTTCGGAGTCCGAAGAGGAGTCCGGCTCCTTGGAGTCACGAGTCTCACAGAGTGCAGGGCTGGTGTTCGGCTCGATCGCCGTTGGGATCGCAGCCCCCGAGGCGGCGTGCAACCACCCATCCTCGATCGGCGCAGTTGGCTCCGATTTAAGGGTCAAAGCCGATGCGGGTGCGGCCTCCAGGGCACTGTTCGGCGGCAGAGCTAGATCATGCTCGTCGTGACAGTGCGGCGCGCTCGGCAGTGGCTCGAATCCATCGAGGATTAAGTCCCCGCGGATGTCAGCCGTGTAGTTTAAACTTCCAAATCTGACCTGACGGCCAGGGGCATAGCTTTTGATCTGCACCAGATGGCCAAGTGAATTGGCCCGCAGTGCGAAGCCGCCGAAGACGAAGATCTGTCCAGGGAGGAAGGTCTCACCCTGGACTGCATCGCCATTGATGATCGTAGGAGCCATCAAGCCTGACGGCGACGACACAGAGGAACTCTCAATGAAAGCACCAATGTCGGTGTCAAAACCGGCGGATCTCGGGTAGGGGGTCCCGAACTGTGCGTCTAGGCCGGATGGTAACAGGAGGCAAGGGACACAAAGTTTTACCCAAGTTCGGGCCCTCTCTATGGAGGTAAAACCCTACGTCCTGCTTGATTAATATTGATGATATGGGTAGTACAAGAGTAGATCTATGACGAGATCAGAGAGGCTAAACCCTAGAAGCTAGCCTATGGTATGATTGTGTTGTCCTACGGACTAAAACCCTCCAGTTTATATACACACCGGATAGGGTTAGGGTTACATAGAGTCGGTTACAATGGTAGGAGATCTACATATCCGTATCGCCAAGCTTGCCTTCCACGCCAAGGAAAGTCCCTTCCGGACACGGGACGAAGTCTTCAATCTTGTATCTTCATAGTCCAGGAGTCCGGCTGAAGGTATAGTCCGGCCATCCGGACACCCCCTAATCCAGGACTCCCTCACTCGCGATGCACAAGGTTTCTCCTCATATACTATTTCACCTTAGCTAGAGGTCTGTCGCCCCCCTGGATTTCAATTCCTGATCAGTTGATTCCCAATCAACGGAAGCATTCCCTGACGTAACAGGCGCCAGTCTGCCTATTACGCCGGGGAAGCAGCACCTCGGTGTTTATCTTAGGGGCGTGTGGGGCCTAGAGCTGCTCGCGCCTGATCTAGAGGTCAGCCGGGATTAAAGGGATGGCCTGGGGGCGCTGCCAAGCACGGAGGTGGTGTGAGGTCGAGGGGAGGGCGGGGGGCTGAGGTAGGGGTCTGGGCCGGTGGTTGCTGGCGGTTCGAGAATGATCGTCAACACTGACTGGCGGGAGTTAGACGAAGGCCATCTGCTCGTTCCTTATAGATCGGACGGTTCATACAAAAATCGACTGGCCTATTTATTTTCAGTCGATTGTTATCTTGATAGGACCACATGTGGTGGTGTGCTGGAGGAGTACCTGCATTTCCTGTGCTTATATATTACAAAATCATACAGAGTAGAATCTACTTTTGTTTGCCATGCAATGTTGTAGAGCTATCATATGTCTCCTGTCATTTGTTTTTCAGCCACCTGCTATCTGCTACTTTTACAGTGCACTAGTTCTGCACACACTTCACCCATACTCTCACTATTGTGTTTTTATGCAATGGTATTTTAGACTCTGCTACCTTCACATAAGCAGAAAATAAAAGAGAGAAGTTGCTCCAGCATGGTACGCGGCTAGGCCAGACACATTTCAGCCATTTAAAGGCTGCAGTGTCAGCAGATGGAGACGGTAAACGTAGCTCGGGAGTTGATGACCTCGCTCCCAATGAACCACCATCCCAGGTGCCTGCTTTAACTTCACGGTGTCATATGTGGTTGCATGTTGGCTATGGTGTCTAGCTTGTATTCGAAAGGCCGAACTCGGTACTCGGTATTTATTAAGGTAAGGAAAGATATTTTTTACATGAACCACCATCCCGGGAGCACCAGAAGTCAAATGACTAGTCAGGGCACTGGCCAAGCCAGTGACAAGCCCAGCACAGACAGGCATCACCTGGAAGCTAACTAAAAAGCCACGATGATGGCGAAGCAGCCCACCTCCCACCAGGCTCTCAGGTCCTAGATGATCATGCTCACCACTCCAGCCGGATGTCTAGCTTGTATTGCTTCCAATTTGGTTAAATTGCATCTGCTTAGCTTACACACTATACCTTTGAATATGACATGCCTTCCTGTTTTTGGTACATGGTAGTACATCTGTATATTAACCATGTTCTTACATCAAACTAATGTTCTTGTGTATCCCTCATCAATCACTTATGATGAGGCAGTCAGGCAAGTGGACTACTGCGAGAAAATATCCTCATTTAAAGATTGCAGCGTCAGCCTCCCCACATGATTCTCAAGAAACAACAAGGCTAGATGAAGATAGTGAACGTAGCTCTATAGTTGATTACCGCATTTCCCCTACACTAGCATCGCGGGTGCTTGCTCTAACTTGGCAGCGTGATATGTGGTTGCATGTTGCATATGGTGTCTAGATTGTAATTCTTCCAATCTAGTTAAATTGCATGTGCTATTCTGCTTAGTTTATACATTATACCTGTTAATGTGACATGCCTTCCTGTTTTTAGTACATAGTACATCTGTCTATTAAGCATGTCCTTACATAAAACTATTGTTTTTTGTATCCCACATAAATCAATATGACGAGACACCTTTAATATATGCAGTGTGATATTAGTTGCATCTTTCATATGATTTATAGCATGCGCTGCTTCTAATTTGTTGAAATGTCATTTATGATGGGACGCTTTTAACTTGGCAGAGTCATATTGGTTGCATCTTTCATGTGGTGTCTAGCTTGCATTGCTTCTCATTTGTTGAAATGGTTTCTGCTTAGTTTACACAAACAGTTGTGAATATGCCATGCCGTCCTATTTTTCGTATTATTCTGATGTCTACTACACAACCTTCTTCTTGTAGACATTGTTGGGCCTCCAAGTGCAGAGGTTTGTAGGACAGTAGCAAATTTCCCTCAAGTGGATGACCTAAGGTTTATCAATCCGTAGGAGGCGTGGGATGAAGATGGTCTCTCTCAAGCAACCCTGCAACCAAATAACAAAGAGTCTCTTGTGTCCCCAACACACCCAATACAATAGTAAATTGTATAGGTGCACTAGTTCGGCGAAGAGATGGTGAAACAAGTGGTATATGGATGGTAGATAATAGTTTTTGTAATCTGAAATAATAAAAACAGCAAGGTAGCAAGTGATAAAAGTGAGCGTAAACGGTATTGCAATGATGGTAAACAAGGCCTAGGGTTCATACTTTCGCTAGTGTAAGTTCCCTCAACAATACTAACATAATTGGATCACATAACTATCCCTCAACATGCAACAAAGAGTCACTCCAAAGTCACTAATAGCGGAGAACAAACGAACAGATTATGGTAGGGTATGAAACCACCTCAAAGTTATTCTTTCCAATCAATCCGTTGGGCTATTCCTATAAGTGTCACAAGCAGCCCTAGAGTTCGTACTAGAATAACACCTTAAGACACAAATCAACCAAAACACTAATGTCACCTAGATACTCCATTGTCACCTCAAGTATCCGTGGGCATGATTATACGATATGCATCACACAATCTCAATTCATCTATTCAACCAACACATAGAACCTCAAAGAGTGCCCCAAAGTTTCTACCGGAGAATCATGACGAAAACGTGTGCCAACCCCTATGCATAGGTTCCCAATGTCACGAAACCCGCAAGTTGGTCACCTTAACATACATCAAGTGGCACGTGGTATCCCATTGTCACCACAGATATCCACGGTAAGACATACATCAAGTGTTCTCAAGTCTTTAAAGACTCAATCCAATAAGATTACTTCAAAGGGGAAACTCGATTCATTACAAGAGAGAAGAGGGGGGAAGAAACATCATAGGATCCAAATATAATAGCAAAGCTCACGATACATCAAGATCGTAACATCTCAAGAACACGAGAGAGAGAGAGAGAGAGAGATCAAACACATAGCTACTGGTACATACCCTCAGCCCCGAGGGAGAACTACTCCCTCCTCGTCATGGAGAGCGCCGGGATGATGAAGATGGCCACCGGTGAGGGTTCCCCCCTCCGGCAGGGTGCCGGAACAGGGTCCCGATTGACTTTTGGCGGCTACGGAGGCTTCTGGCGGTGGAACTCCCGATCTATCTTGCGTCCTGGAAGTTTTAGGTCACGTGGGTATATATGGGTGCAGGAGGTACGTCAGGGGAGCCACGAGGGTCCCACGAGACAGGGGGCGCGCCCTAGGGGGGCGCCCCCCACCCTCGTGAGCACCTCATTTCTTCCTTGATGTGGGGTCCAAGTCCATCGGGTGTGTTACCTTCCAAAAATAACTTCTCCAGTTGATTTCGTTCCGTTTCGACTCCATCTGATATTCCTTTTCTTCAAAACACTGAAATAGGCATAAAACAGCAAATCTGGGCTGGGCCTCCGGTTAATAGGTTAGTCCCAAAAGTAATATAAAAGTGGAGAATAAAGCCCAATATTGCCCAAAATAGTAGATAATATAGCATGGAGCAATCAAAAATTATAGATACGTTGGAGACGTATCAAGCATCCCCAAGCTTAATTCCTGCTCGTCCTCGAGTAGGTAAATGATAAAAAAGAATTTTTTATGTGGAGTGCTACTTGGCACAATTTCAATGTAATTCTTCCTACTTGTGGCATGAATATTCAGATCCATAAGATTCAAGACAAAAGTTCATATTGACATAGAAAATAATAATACTTCAAGCATACTAACAAAGCAATTATGTCTTCTCAAAATAACATGGCCAAAGAAAGTTATCCCTACAAAATCATATAGTTTGGCTATGCTCCATCTTCACCACACAACATATTTAAATCATGCACAACCTCGATGACAAGCCAAGCAATTGTTTCATACTTTTAATGTTCTCAAACTTTTTCAATCTTCACGCAATACATGAGCGTGAGCCGTGGACATAGCACTATAGGTGGAATAGAATGGTGGTTGTGGAGAAGACAAAAAGGAGAAGATAGTCTCACATAAACTAGGCGTATCAACGAGCTATGGAGATGCCCATTAATAGATATGAATGTGAGTGAGTAGGGATTACCATGCAACGGATGCACTAGAGCTATAAATGTATGAAAGCTCAACAAAAGAAACTAGTGGGTGTGCATCCAACTCGCTTGCTCACGAAGACCTAGGGCATTTTGAGGAAGCCCATCATTGGAATATACAAGCCAAGTTCTATAATGAAATATTCCCACTAGTATATGAAAGTGACTACATATGAGACTCTCTATATGAAGAACATGGTGCTACTTTGAAGCACAATATATGAGACTCGCTATATCATGGTGCTACTTTGAAGCACAAGTGTGAAAAAAGGAATAGTAGCATTGCCCCTTTTTATTTATTTATTTATTTTATTTTTTATTTGGCCTTTCTTTTTTTTAATTGGCCTTTTTTGGGGGGGACAAGCTCTATTGAATGATGATCATCACACCTTTATTTATTTACAACTCAATGATTACAACTCGATACTTAGAACAAGATATGACTCTATATGAATGCCTCCGACGGTGTACCGGGATATGCAATGAATCAAGAGTGACAAGTATGAAAGAATCATGAGCAGTGGCTTTGCCACAAATACTATGTCAACTAAAAGATCATGCTAAGCAATATGACAATGATGAATGTGTCATGCTGAACTAGATGGTGGAAAGTTGCATGGCAATATATCTCGGAATGGCTATGGAAATGCCATAATAGGTAGGTATGGTGGCTGTTTTGAGGAAGGTATATGGTGGGTTTATGGTACCGGCGAGAGTTGCGCGGTACTAGAGAGGCTAGCAAAGGTGGAAGGGTGAGAGTGCGTATAATCCATGGACTCAACATTAGTCATAAAGAACTCATATACTTATGGCAAAAATCTAGAAGTTATCAAAGCAAAGTATTCCACGCATGCTCCTAGGGGGATAGATTGGTAGGAAAAGACCATCGCTCGTCCCCGACCGCCACTCATAAGGAAGACAATCAATAAATAAATCATGCTCCGACTTCATCACATAACGGTTCACCATACGTGCATGCTACGGGAATCACAAACTTTAGAACAAGTATTTCTAAAATTCACAACTACTCAACTATCATGACTCTAATATTATTACCTCCATATCTCAAAACAATCATCAAGCATCAAACTTCTCTTAGTATTCAACACACTCATAAGAGAATTTTATTATTCTTGAATACCTAGCATATTAGGATTTTAAGAAAATTACCATGCTATTTAAGACTCTCAAAATAATATAAGTGAAGCATGAGAGTTCATCTATTTCTTCAAAATAAAACTACCACCATGCTCTAAAAGATATAAGTGAAGCACTAGAGCAAATGACAAACTACTCCGAAAGATATAAGTGAAGATCAATGAGTAGTCGAATAATTATGCAACTATGTGAAGACTCTCTAACATTTAAGAGTTTCATATTTTGGTATTTTATTCAAACAGCAAACAAAGCAAAATAAAATGACATTCTAAGAATAGCAAACATCGTGTGAAGAAGCAAAAATTAGGATCAACCGATACTAACCGATAGTTGTTGAAGAAGAAAGGTGGGATGCCAACCGGGGCATCCCCAAGCTTAGATGCTTGAGACTTCTGGAAATATTATCTTGGGGTGCCTTTGTCATCCCCAAGCTTGAGCTTTTGTGTCTCCTTAATTTCTCTCATATCACGGTCTCCCTAAATCTCAAAAGCTTCATCCACACAAAACTCAACAAGGACTCGTGAGATAAGTTAGTATAAACCATTGCAAAAATATTATCATACTCTACTGTAGAAAACCACTAAAATTATTATTCAACATTGCATACTAAATGCCTCTGCATATTTAATAGTCCTATCCTCAAATAGAATCATTAAAAATGCAAACATATGCAAACAATGCAAACATAACAGCAATCTGCCTAAACAGGATAGTCTGTAAAGAATGCTGCAACATCCATACTTCCCTAGCTCCAAAAATTATGAAAGAAAATTCACACTGTAGTAAATTTATCATATCTTAATATGCAAAAGGTTTCAACATTTTATCACATTCTGACTTTTCTAGGGAATTATTGCAACAGTGGTAAACTTTCTGTTTTCAAACAGCAACATGTATACTTGTAACATAGGCATAGTAAAGGCTATCAATGCCACTTTTATTGCAATAAAATATGCAAAACATTATTCTAAATAACAGAAAGAAAATCCTAACAAAATAAATTGATGGTCCAAGCAAAACAAATATCATGTGGCGAATAAAAATATAGCTCCAAGTAAAGTTACCGATGAACGAAGACGAAAGAGGGGATGTCTTTCAGGCATCCCCAAGCTTAGGCTCTTGGCTATCCTTGAATATTACCTTGGGGTGCCTTGGTCATCCCCAAGCTTAGGCTCTTGCCACTCCTTATTCCATAGTCCATCGAATCCTTACCCAAAACTTGAAAACTTCACAACACAAAACTTAAAGTAGAAAACTCGTGAGCTCCGCTAGCGAAAGAAAACAAAAGACC
Organism: Triticum aestivum; assembly: GCF_018294505.1. Taxonomy (NCBI): domain Eukaryota; kingdom Viridiplantae; phylum Streptophyta; class Magnoliopsida; order Poales; family Poaceae; genus Triticum; species Triticum aestivum. The sequence goes on from NC_057797.1 coordinate 207,261,529, forward strand.
ACTTCAAGGTACTGTAATTAACTCATTCTTTATTAATATTGGTGTTAAACCTACTGTATTCCAACTTCTCTATGGTTTATAAACTATTTTACTAGCCATAGATTTATCAAAATAATTAAACAACACATGAAAAACAGAATCTGTCAAAAAGTCTGTAGTAATCTGGATCAAACGTATACTTCTGGAACTCATAACATTCTCAAATAAATTGCTGGACCTGAGTAATTTATCTATTAATCATCTGCAAAAATAATTAACTAAATAGCACTCTCCAAATAAAAATGTCAGCAGTTCTCGTGAGCGCTAAAGTTTCTGTTTTTGACAGCATGATCAACAAGACTTTCCCCAAGTCTTCCCAAAGGTTCTACTTGGCACAAACACTAATTAAAAGCATAAAAACCACATATAAACAGAGGCTAGATGAATTATTTATTACTAAATAGGAACAAAAAGCAAGGAACTAAAATAAAATTGGGTTGCCTCCCAACAAGCGCTATCGTTTAATGCCCCTAGCTAGGCATGATGATTTCAACGATGCTCACATAAAAGATAAGAATTGAAACATAAAGAGAGCATCATGAAGAATATGACTAGCACATTTAAGTCTAACATGCTTCCTATGCATAGGGATTTTTTGTGCAAACAACTTATGGGAACAAGAATCAACTTGCATAGGAAGGTAAAACAAGCATAACTTCAAAATTTTAAGCACATAGAGAGGAAACTTGATATTATTGCAATTCCTACATGCATATATTCCTCCCTCATAATAATTTTCAGTAGCATCATGAATTAATTCAACAATATAACCAGCACCTAAAGCATTCTTTTCATGATCTACAAGCATGCAAAATTTACTACTCTCCACACAAGCAAAATTCTTCTCATGAATAATAGTGGGAGCAAACTCAACAAAATAACTATCATGTGATTGAAAATTAAGATCAAGATGGCAAGTTTCATGGTTATAATTATTCTTTAAAGCATACGTGTCATCACAATAATCATCATAGATAGGATGCATGCTTTCATCATAATAAATTTGCTCATCAAAACTTGGGGGACAAAAAATATCATCTTCATCAAACATAGCTTCCCCAAGCTTGTGGCTTTGCATATCATTAGCATCATGGATATTCAAAGAATTCATACTAACAACATTGCACTCATGCTCATCTGTCACATCCCTAGCTTCTGGTGCTGCCTAGTGTTCGCATCATGTTTAAATTTTTGAAACTTGAACTGAGGAAATTTGGAAGCCTCAAAACCCTAAATAAAAGAAGGGCAAAAACCCTAAAATCTCATTCATTGTTCCAAAATGCTCTTCTTAGATGTTTAATATTTTTGGCAAGGGTTTTGATCCAAACCAAAAATAATGAACATTTTAAAAGGATTTATTTTTGGGACTTTGAATTTAAATCATTAGCTATTTGAATTTGAATTATATTCATATAATTAGAATATAATTTCAAATACCCTGAAATATTTTATGAGCTTTTGGAAAAGTCCATCTAGCAAAATAATAATATTCAGAGGAGTTTTTGGCATTGTTTGAATTTGTTTAAATTCAAAACAATGGCAAAAGATATTAATAAAAGAAAACAGAACAATAAAACAGAGCAGAGAGCACTTACCTGGCGCCAGCAACCGGCCCAGCTCATGTGCTGGCAGCCCACCGGTGCGGCCCAGCCCACCAGGCGTCCCCCCCTGTCGTCTTCCTCCCTCGCCAGAAGGACAGAGGCGTGTCGCCCGCGCGCGCGCTCGCCGTGGCCACCTCCTGCTTCCACCGAGGCGTTCCCGAGCCTCCCCCTCACGCCACCGTGATGCAACAAACCCCCCTGGTGGCCCTCTCTCCTCTCCCTCACTCGCTACTCTCCTTCCCCTCTCCCTCTTCGTTCTTCGCCCGATCAGAGAGCCGCCGCCGTCGTTCGCTGCCACCACGCCCACCATGCTCCTCTCGCCTCCCCGTGCAGTCTGCAGCTCCGCCGTTCCGCCCTCGTCCTCCTCTCGTCTCACGCGACCAGAAGGGCCCCGAGCGGCCACCATCGTCATCGTCTATGAGCTTCGGCTCCGGCGCCTTCTCCGTCGATTCGGCCACTCTGGCGCGCCCCCGAGCCCACTAACCATCCCTGCAGCTCCGCGGTGAGCCTTTGACCCGATTCCCCCTTCCCTCGTCATCCTTCGCAAGCTCTAGCCCCGATCCCCAACCATGACCGAAGCATCTCGCCGCCGGCCATGGTGTAGTCGTGGCCACAGCCACCGCAGCCCGTTCCCGAGCCCACCATCGTGCTCAGCACGATCGCATGAACCCGTAGACACCCACAACGCCTCCTCCCATGCTCTGTAACGCCACCCCGAGATTGCCCGAACTCCGGCCGCCGCTTTGGAGCTCGCCATCGTCAGCTCTGGCCTCACCACGACCCAGCACCCGCACCGTTCGACGCGCGGGAGCAAGGGCTCTCCAACGAGCCCAAGCACGGCCTCGCCCGTGCCCTATAGCGTGTTTCCGACGGCCGCCACCGTCCCGGGCCTCGCCGGTGTCGAGACGCCGGCGGGATTGACCCTACTGACCAGGGGTTTGACCCCGTTGACTACTGACCATGTGGGCCCAGTTTGACCCCAGGGTCACTGACGCGTGGGCCATGCCCCTATTTAGTTTAAGTGTGAGTTTAATTAGCACTAATTAACTTAGTTAATTAGTTGACTCACTGACTAGTGGGCCCAGGCCCTAATTAACCTAGGTTAGTGCTAACCTAACGCTAACTAACTCTGTTAGTTAGTTGTTACACTGACATGTGGGTCCTAGCCGTCAGGTTTGACCCCAGTCAGCCGCAGTTGACTGCTGACGTCGTGCTGACGTCATGCTGGCGCAATATATATTTTCTGGAATTAAAATAAATCAGGAAATTCCAGAAAATTGTATAAACTTCTAAAATTCATAGAAATTCAACCGTAACTCCAAATTAAATAAATCATATATGAAAAATTATCAGAAAAATTCAAGGAATCCATCTGTACCATTTTCATGCATGTTAGAACAACTTATAGATGCTGTTTAGCACAAATCATACTAATGGCATTTAAATATCCACATATGGAGTTTGAGTTTGAATCTTGGATTCAAACCAACTTCATTTAATTTGGTTTTAGTTGCATTAGCACAAACCACAGCATATTGCCATATCTCATTCATGCATCATATTGTGCATTGCATTGATTGTGTTTTTCCTTAGTTGCCGGTGATTGCCCCCTCTCGATAGACGTGATACCGATGATGTGACCAATGACACCGATGAAGAGCTATATTATCTTCAGAAGTGCCAGGCAAGCAAAACTCCCTTGTTCATTCCGATAAAATCCCACTCTCTCGCTCCTGCTCTCTTTTACTGCATTAGGACAACAACAACATATTTGTTACTTGCTGCGGTAGCTGAACCCCTTTATCCTTTGCATGACCTGTCATTGCCACAGTAAATAGATGAAACCCACTAGCATGAGTAGGAGTTGTTTGAGCCCTGATGTGCCTACTCATTCATGCTTGTTTGTCGTGCCTGCTACTGCTTAGAGTTGAGTCAGGTCTGATTCATCGGGAATGAATCGGAGGTGTGTAAAACATGTCCTACTGTTGAGAGCTAAGTGTGTGAACACGATTTGGTAAAGGTAGCGGTGAGAGGCCATGTAGGAGTACATGGTGGGTTGTCTCATTGCAGCCGTCCTCAGGAACTGAGTTCTGTGTTTGTGATCCATGATCAGTTACTACCACACATTGGGCTCCGGGCGCTCCAAGCCCTCTCGACTTATTAATCAACTTGATCTCTGTCCAGGAGTCGCAACTAGTTTCTGGTGTTTGTAGGTAGTGTTAGTAGTCTACCAAGTGGCACCCGGTATAGGTGGGCTTGGGACAGACTAGGCACAGTGGCACGGTGTACCAAGTGGCACCCGGATGGTGGGCTTGGGAACCCTGCTCACATCGTTTGGGGCCATGAGCGACACCCCGGCCGGATCTCCTTGCGGATGGAACCCGAATAGGCGATAAACCTGGACTAGAGACTTGTTCGGTTAGTCAGGTCGTGGCCGACTCCCTCGCCCGGCTTCCGCTTGAAGGTTGCCGAGGTACATGACGTGTACATGGCGATAAGTGGCGAAAGCGTGTGTGAAAAAGTACACCCCTGCAGGGTTATCATTATCTATTCGAATAGCCGGATTCCTCGGATATGGAAACTTGGACCCCTTGTATAGTTCATAGACAAGTGAAAGTGGATACCCTAAAATACGCAAGATAAGCGTGAGTGCTATGGATGGCGTTCTCGTAGGGAGACGGGAGTGGATCCATAGTGGTGTATTGATATGGTGAATATGTGGACTCGTGTGCGCCACCTCAAAAGAGTTATTTGCAGTCGTAGTTTAGGATAGCCACCGAGTCAAAGCTGGCTTGCTGTAGTTAAACCCCACCATCCCCTTTGTTGATAATGATGCATATGTAGTTAGTTCTGATGTAAGTCTTGCTGGGTACATTTGTATTCACGTTGCTTAATTTATGTTTTTGCAGAGAGACTTCAGTCTCACTAGTAGTTCCACGTGGACTTCGATGTTTAGCTTGTTACCTCAGCTACGATCTTGTGCCCTCGGCAGGATCTGGTAGATAGTCAGGCTTCTCAGCCTTTTTCATTTATAGTTGTCTGTACTCAGACATGTTAAACTTCCGCATGTGCTTTGACTTGTATGCTCTGATTGTTGGTTCATGAGACCCATGTTTGTAATATCTCGCTCCTCGGAGCCTATTGAATAAATACTTGAGTCGTAGAGTCATGTTGTGATGCCATGTTGTATTTGCACATATCGAGCATATTGTGTGTATGTTATTGAAATGCTTGGTATGTGTGGGATCTGACTATCTAGTTGTTTATCCGTAGTAGCCTCTCTTACTGGGAAATGTCTCCTAGTGTTTCCACTGAGCCATGGTAGCTTGCTACTGCTCCGGAACACTTAGGCTAGCCGGCATGTGTCCTTCTTCGTTCCTGTGTCTGTCCCTTCGGGGAAATGTCACGCGATGAATACCGGAGTCCTGTTAGCCCGCTACAGCCCGGTTCACCGGAGTCCTGCTAGCCCAGTGCTACAGCCTGGATTCACTCGCTGATGACCGACACGTTCGATGTTGGGTCATGGATGCCTGTCCCTGTAAGTCTGTGCCACTTTGGGTTTACGACTAGCCATGTCAGCCCGGGCTCCTTATCATATGGATGCTAGCGACACTGTCATATACGTGTGCCAAAAGGCGCAAACGGTCCCGGGCAAAGGTAAGGCGACACCCGTGGGAATACCGTGCGTGAGGCCGCAAAGTGATATGAGGTGTTACATGCTAGATCGATGTGGCATTGAGTCGGGGTCCTGACAGCGTTGGTATCAGAGCTTGACTGCCTGTAGGATTACCAAGCCAAACTGGTCGAAGTTGAGTCTAGAAATTCTTTAGTTATATAAGGGAATTGATTGTGGGATGGAACGTAAGGCTCTTTTACTCCTTATATCTTATGCCCTTCTGATCTGAGTCATCTTATCTTTCCTACGGGGTTAAGGAACTAGGCTTTCTCCTCTATCTATCAGGATGACGTGTTACTAATCCGTAGATTTGTAGGGTTGATGGATCTAATCTCAGTCAGTTCCTACTATTTCCGTATGTTAATTGTAGATCTCCAAACCTTGATATTGTGCTTCTGAGTGGTTATGCCACCATTTTTGTAGCATGTCTCCAATCCTTTTGAGCTTTTACAGCCGTTACGCTGTCCGAGTCATCCCAGGTTTCTAAATAGTCGGATGCATTTGCAAATCCCTTCCTCCTGTTTCCGATGTGCCTTTGGTCAGATTAATCACACTAATCAGTGAGTTGAGGTACTTTATTGCCTTGACATATATGTTGGATGGAAGAAGTGACTTCCTCGAATTCATGTGCATTTGGTGCAAGTTGCCGCCATGAGTTTGAGAAAGATTGTTTTATTTCCTCTGGTACCATCTCAAGTCAATTATGCATGTGCAAATGTATTCTATGGTTTGGTAGATTAATTACCTCCACTCCATATGTATTCCCTAGCACACCAAGCCACTGATTGATTTGTTCAAGGAAAAGGAGTTGCTGTGCAAATACTAGTTCATGCACAAGATTCCTATATCCTCAATGATGGTTCCCTACCAGAACTCGGTAGTGTTCTATTGTAAGACTACCATGTGATCATGTTTGTCTGAGACAGCGTGTTCACACATGTGTAGCAGAACCAGCTCATGTTTTGGAGCTTGCTATCGTAGTTCATTTCCCGAGAATCTCGCAATGTCATTTTGTCGATTTGTGTTGCAAACTTTCATTTTTCTTCCTAGACTCGATGAGTCTGGAATATCCTGACACCAACCAGATCTGAATCTCAGGCAGATATGATGGTTGGAACATTTCCCCAAGAACTATAATATTGGTCCCTCGATAACTAGTAAAGTGGATGTCGTGGCCAGCACCACCCAGCCGAAAGACCTATTATTGTAGTATCTTGATTGAAGAAGTTGGCCACCTTCCCATAAGGACTTCGTAGGATTTACTCCCTAGTTGTGCCTTATGATTTTTGTGTTCCCGAAGTCCGACCTTTACTTGATGTCCTAGATATCAACCCAGTTTGATAAATGGGTTGCGCTAGCACATTAAGGAGAGCATTAGAAGCGGAGTGCTAAATGTCTCTCGGTCGATCATCCAGATTTTGTTTCCTTGGCCTCGCTAAGGTGAAATCTGAGAAGGTGTCATCTTCCTTTGCATCTGCATCTTCCACCGGTATTCATCATGGTAGTAAGTTGTGTTGCCAGGATCCTTGACACGGATGTTGGTAAAACCTTGATGATTGTGGAAATGCTCAAGTTTTTGAGAGCACGCACAAGCGCTACGTGTTATCATCGGCACTAACTGGGATTCCTCTCAGTTTCCTCGGCAATGCTATGACCTTTTCAAATAGTGAATTCACTCTCTATTGTTGGGTTCCTCCCCAGTTACCAGAATCATTCCCAGCATTTGCATTTTGTTCCCAGCTTGCACCGCCAATGTGCCATTCCACCATGGGTCTCTTCCATTTCCGGTGATAAGCAAACTCATCCATTACGTTGTCTTCAACAAGGTAATCCACATCATCCAAGTCCGAGTATGCCATTTTACCGACCCCTGCCAATCGATTGCTGTGATTTGCCTTAGGCTGATATAGAGAGTCTCAATGATCTCTATATCAAAGGTAATTCTTTTTGCCACTTAAGGTAATAATCTACGAATCACCCTCCTCCAGGATGTTTCGTCGTGGTATCATGGCAACTCAACTCCTCGCTACGATGGCAACCATTCACCACCCTCTTAAGGGTAGAATTGTTGTCTACCTAGTGAACCCTCGTCATCTATCTCACTCCATTCCTCTAGATGTGTGATTCGTGTCTCAGCTCGAGAGATGTGACAATGTCTCATCCCATGAGTTGATCCTGAGTTGTTCGGTCTTCGAGAAGATAGATTCTTCTAGAGTTTTCCTTTCCTCTTCTCCTCATGCTAGTTGGAGTTCTCAGAGCAAGACGACGGGACAAAGATGGTGATCGAATCAACGCTTTTATGAAGTGCACCCTGGATCGTGAAGATTATACTAGTTTGCGTTTCCCCTTCATCTTACCCTACGCTTGAATCTCGAGACGAGATTCTTGTTTAGTGGGGGTGAGTTGTCACATCCCTAGCTTCTGGTGCTGCCTAGTGTTCGCATCATGTTTAAATTTTTGAAACTTGAACTGAGGAAATTTGGAAGCCTCAAAACCCTAAATAAAAGAAGGGCAAAAACCCTAAAATCTCATTCATTGTTCCAAAATGCTCTTCTTAGATGTTTAATATTTTTGGCAAGGGTTTTGATCCAAACCAAAAATAATGAACATTTTAAAAGGATTTATTTTTGGGACTTTGAATTTAAATCATTAGCTATTTGAATTTGAATTATATTCATATAATTAGAATATAATTTCAAATACCCCTGAAATATTTTATGAGCTTTTGGAAAAGTCCATCTAGCAAAATAAAAATATTCAAAGGAGTTCTTGGCATTGTTTGACTTTGTTTAAATTCAAAACAATGGCAAAAGATATTAATAAAAGAAAACAGAACAATAAAACAGAGCAGAGAGCACTTACCTGGCGCCAGCAACCGGCCCAGCTCCTGTGCTGGCAGCCCACCGGTGCGGCCCAGCCCACCAGGCGTCCCCCCCCCTGTCGTCTTCCTCCCTCGCCAGAAGGACAGAGGCGTGTCGCCCGCGCGTGCGCTCGCCGTGGCCACCTCCTGCTTCCACCGAGGCATTCCCGAGCCTCCCCCTCACGCCACCGCGATGCCACGAACCCCCCTGGTGGCCCTCTCTCCTCTCCCTCACTCGCTGCTCTCCTTCCCCTCTCCCTCTTCGTTCTTCGCCCGATCAGAGAGACACCGCCGTCGTTCGCTGCCACCACGCCCACCATGCTCCTCTCGCCTCCCCGTGCAGTCTGCAAGCTCCGCCATTCCGCTCTCGTCCTCCTCTCGTCTCACGCGACCAGAAGGGCCCCGAGCAGCCACCATCGTCATCGTCTACGAGCTTCGGCTCCGGCGCCTTCTCCGTCGATTCGGCCACTCTGGCGCGCCCCCGAGCCCACTAACCATCCCTGCAGCTCCGCGGTGAGCCTTTGACCCGATTCCCCCTTCCCTCGTCGTCCTTCGCGAGCTCTAGCCCCGATCCCCAACCATGACCGAAGCATCTCGCCGCCGGCCATGGTGTAGTCGTGGCCACAGCCACCGCAGCCCGTTCCCGAGCCCACCATCGTGCTCAGCACGATCGCATGAACCCGTAGACACCCACAACGCCTCCTCCCATGCTCTGTAACGCCACCCCGAGATTGCCCGAACTCCAGCCGCCGCTTTGGAGCTCGCCATCGTCAGCCCTGGCCTCCCCACGACCCAGCACCCGCACCGTTCGACGCGCGGGAGCAAGGGCTCTCCAACGAGCCCAAGCACGGCCTCGCCCGTGCCCTGTAGCGTGTTTCCGACGGCCGCCACCGTCCCGGGCCTCGCCGGCGTCGAGACGCCGGCGGGATTGACCCTACTGACCAGGGGTTTGACCCCGTTGACTACTGACCATGTGGGCCCAGTTTGACCCCAGGGTCACTGACGCGTGGGCCATGCCCCTATTTAGTTTAAGTGTGAGTTTAATTAGCACTAATTAACTTAGTTAATTAGTTGACTCACTGGCTAGTGGGCCCAGGCCCTAATTAACCTAGGTTAGTGCTAACCTAACGCTAACTAACTCTGTTAGTTAGTTGTTACACTGACATGTGGGTCCCAGCCATCAGGTTTGACCCCAGTCAGCCGCAGTTGACTGCTGACGTCGTGCTGACGTCATGCTGGCGCAATATATATTTTCTGGAATTAAAATAATTCAGGAAATTCCAGAAAATTTTATAAACTTCTAAAATTCATAGAAATTCAACCGTAACTCCAAATTAAATAAATCATATATGAAAAATTATCAGAAAAATTCAAGGAATCCATCTATACCATTTTCATGCATGTTAGAACAACTTATAGATGCTGTTTAGCACAAATCATACTAATGGCATTTAAATATCCACATATGGAGTTTGAGTTTGAATCTTGGATTCAAACCAACTTCATTTAATTTGGTTTTAGTTGCATTAGCACAAACCACAGCATATTGCCATATCTCATTCATGCATCATATTGTGCATTGCATTGATTGTGTTTTTCCTTAGTTGCCGGTGATTGCCCCCTCTCGATAGACGTGATACCGACGATGTGATCGATGACACCGATGAAGAGCTATATTATCTTCAGAAGTGCCAGGCAAGCAAAACCCCCTTGTTCATTCCGATAAAATCCCACTCTCTCGCTCCTGCTCTCTTTTACTGCATTAGGACAACAACAACATATTTGTTACTTGCTGCGGTAGCTGAACCCCTTTATCCTTTGCATGACCTGTCATTGCCACAGTAAATAGATGAAACCCACTAGCATGAGTAGGAGTTGTTTGAGCCCTGATGTGCCTACTCATTCATGCTTGTTTGTCGTGCCTGCTACTGCTTAGAGTTGAGTCAGGTCTGATTCATCGGGAATGAATCGGAGGTGTGTAAAACATGTCCTACTGTTGAGAGCTAAGTGTGTGAACACGATTTGGTAAAGGTAGCGGTGAGAGGCCATGTAGGAGTACATGGTGGGTTGTCTCATTGCAGCCGTCCTCAGGAACTGAGTTCTGTGTTTGTGATCCATGATCAGTTACTACCACACATTGGGCTCCGGGCGCTCCAAGCCCTCTCGACTTATTAATCAACTTGATCTCTGTCCAGGAGTCGCAACTAGTTTCTGGTGTTTGTAGGTAGTGTTAGTAGTCTACCAAGTGGCACCCGGTATAGGTGGGCTTGGGACAGACTAGGCACAGTGGCACGGTGTACCAAGTGGCACCCGGATGGTGGGCTTGGGAACCCTGCTCACATCGTTTGGGGCCGTGAGCGACACCCCGGCCGGATCTCCTTGCGGATGGAACCCGAATAGGCGATAAACCTGGACTAGAGACTTGTTCGGTTAGTCAGGTCGTGGCCGACTCCCTCGCCCGGCTTCCGCTTGAAGGTTGCCGAGGTACATGACGTGTACAGGGTGATAAGTGGCAAAAGCGTGTGTGAAAAAGTACACCCCTGCAGGGTTATCATTATCTATTCGAATAGCCGGATTCCTCGGATATGGAAACTTGGACCCCTTGTACAGTTCATAGACAAGTGAAAGTGGATACCCTAAAATATGCAAGATAAGCGTGAGTGCTATGGATGGCGTTCTCGTAGGGAGATGGGAGTGGATCCATAGTGGTGTATTGATATGGGGAATATGTGGACTCGTGTGCGCCACCTCAAAAGAGTTATTTGCAGTCGTAGTTTAGGATAGCCACCGAGTCAAAGCTGGCTTGCTGCAGTTAAACCCCACCATCCCCTTTGTTGATAATGATGCATGTGTAGTTAGTTCTGATGTAAGTCTTGCTGGGTACATTTGTATTCACGTTGCTTAATTTATGTTTTTGCAGAGAGACTTCAGTCTCACTAGTAGTTCCACGTGGACTTCGACGTTTAGCTTGTTACCTCAGCTACGATCTTGTGCCCTCGGCAGGATCTGGTAGATAGTCAGGCTTCTCAGCCTTTTTCATTTATAGTTGTCTGTACTCAGACATGTTAAGCTTCCGCATGTGCTTTGACTTGTATGCTCTGATTGTTGGGTCATGAGACCCATGTTTGTAATATCTCGCTCCTCGGAGCCTATTGAATAAATACTTGAGTCGTAGAGTCATGTTGTGATGCCATGTTGTATTTGCACATATCGAGCATATTGTGTGTATGTTATTGAAATGCTTGGTATGTGTGGGATCTGACTATCTAGTTGTTTATCCTTAGTAGCCTCTCTTACCGGGAAATGTCTCCTAGTGTTTCCACTGAGCCATGGTAGCTTGCTACTGCTCCGGAACACTTAGGCTGGCCGGCATGTGTCCTTCTTCGTTCCTGTGTCTGTCCCTTCGGGGAAATGTCACGCGATGAATACTGGAGTCCTGTTAGCCCGCTACAGCCCGGTTCACCGGAGTCCTGCTAGCCCAGTGCTACAGCCTGGATTCACTCGCTGATGACCGACACGTTCGATGTTGGGTCATGGATGCCTGTCCCTGTAAGTCTGTGCCACTTTGGGTTTACGACTAGCCATGTCAGCCCGGGCTCCTTATCATATGGATGCTAGCGACACTGTCATATACGTGTGCCAAAAGGCGCAAACGGTCCCGGGCAAAGGTAAGGCGATACCCGTGGGAATACCGTGCGTGAGGCCGCAAAGTGATATGAGGTGTTACATGCTAGATCGATGTGGCATTGAGTCGGGGTCCTGACATCATCATTCAAATATTTTGTGCCAAACATTTTATAGATTTCTTCTTCTAGCACTTGAGCACAATTATCATTTCCATCATACTCACGAAAGATATTAAAAAGATGAAGCGTATGAGACAAACTCAATTCCATTTTTGTAGTTTTATTTTTTTATAAACTAAACTAGTGATAAAACAAGAAACTAAGAGACTCGATTGCAAGATCTAAAGATATACCTTCAAGCACTAAACCTCCCCGGCAACGACGCCAGAAAAGAGCTTGATGTCTACTACATAACCTTCTTCTTGTAGACGTTGTTGGGCCTCCAAGTGCAGAGGTTTGTAGGACAGTAGCAAATTTCCCTGCAACCCTGCAACCAAATAACAAAGAGTCTCTTGTGTCCCCAACACACCCAATACAATAGTAAATTGTATAGGTGCACTAGTTCGGCGAAGAGATGGTGAAACAAGTGGTATATGGATGGTAGATAATAGTTTTTGTAATCTGAAATAATAAAAACAGCAAGGTAGCAAGTGATAAAAGTGAGCGTAAATGGTATTGCAATGATGGTAAACAAGGCCTAGGGTTCATACTTTCGCAACAATACTAACATAATTGGATCACATAACTATCCCTCAACATGCAACAAAGAGTCACTCCAAAGTCACTAATAGTGGAGAACGAACGAAGAGATTATGGTAGGGTAAGAAACCACCTCAAAGTTATTCTTTCCAATCAATCCGTTGGGCTATTCCTATAAGTGTCACAAACAGCCCTAGAGTTCGTACTAGAATAACACCTTAAGACACAAATCAACCAAAACCCTAATGTCACCTAGATACTCCATTGTCACCTCAAGTATTCGTGGGCATGATTATACGATATGCATCACACAATCTCAATTCATCTATTCAACCAACACATAGAACCTCAAAGAGTGCCCAAAGTTTCTACCGGAGAATCACGACGAAAACGTGTGCCAACCCCTATGCATAGGTTCCCAATGTCACGAAACCCGCAAGTTGGTCACCTTAACATACATCAAGTGGCACGTGGTATCCCATTGTCACCACAGATATCCATGGCAAGACATACATCAAGTGTTCTCAAGTCTTTCAAGACTCAATCCGATAAGATTACTTCAAAGGGGAAACTTGATTCATTACAAGAGAGAAGAGGGGGAAGAAACATCATAGGATCCAAATATAATAGCAAAGCCTGCGATACATCAAGATCGTAACATCTCAAGAACACGAGAGAGAGAGAGAGAGAGAGATCAAACACATAGCTACTGGTACATACCCTCAGCCCCGAGGGAGAGCTACTCCCTTCTCGTCATGGAGAGCGCCGGGATTATGAAGATGGCCACCGGTGAGGGTTCCTCCCTCCGGCAGGGTGCCGGAACAGGGTCCCGATTGACTTTTGGTGGCTACGGAGGCTTCTGGCGGTGGAACTCCCGATCTATCTTGCGTCCTGGAAGTTTTAGGTCACGTGGGTATATATGGGTGCAGGAGGTACGTCAGGGGAGCCACGAGGGTCCCACGAGACAGGGGGCGCACCCTAGGGGGCACGCCCCCCGCCCTCGTGAGCACCTCGTTTCTTCCTTGACGTGGGGTCCAAGTCCATCAGGTGTGTTTCCTTCCAAAAATAACTTCTCCAGTTGATTTCGTTCCGTTTCGACTCCGGCTGATATTCCTTTTCTTCAAAACACTAAAATAGGCATAAAACAGCAAATCTGGGCTGGGCCTCTGGTTAATAGGTTAGTCCCAAAAGTAATATAAAAGTGGAAAATAAATCCCAATATTGCCCAAAATAGTAGATAATATAGCATGGAGCAATCAAAAATTATAGATACGTTGGAGACGTATCATATTCCTTCCTGGAATCATGTGTTTGCCTTACAACAAAGTAGTGATTGTCAGTATCATGCATGAATGGGTTCTGAAGAGTGAATTTATTTGCTTTTTCTTGTCGGTTTTACTTTACAATTCAAAATCAATAATGCGGAAGGAAGTTAGCAAGGCAGCGGATGATGGTTTTCCTTCCAAACGGAGGGCCTCTATAGATTCTACTCCTCCATTCCCCCAAGATGATTCCAAGACAACATATGCATAGACACTCAACATAGCTGTGTTGATGATGAGCACGTCTCCCCTAGTGCACCATCACAGGTGCTCCCTCTAACTTTGCACTGTTATATGTGGTTGCATGTTATGTATGATGTCTAGCTTGTATTGCTTCTAATTTTGTTGAATTTCATCTGGTTACTTTACACATTATACTTGTGAATAAGACATGTGTTCATGTTTCTAGAACATACAATATCTGTCTATCACACCATGTTCTTACATCAAAGTACTATTGTTGTGTAACCTGCAACAATCACTTATCATAAGACATGTTTGACTTGGGAGTGTGATATAGGTTACATCTCGCATTCTTTTCTAGCTTGTACTACTTCTAATTTGTTGAAATGGCACTTATGACGAGATAGTTTTAACTTGGTAGAGTGATATCTGTTGCATCTTTCATATGGTGTCTAGTTTTCATTGCTTCTAATTTGTTGAAATGCCTTCTCCTTAGTTTACACATCATAAGCTATGAATATGCAATGGCACTAATGACGAGAGACCTTTAACTTGGTAGTGTGATGTTGTTTGCATCTTGCATATGATTTATTTCTTGTACTGCTTCACATTTGTTTGAACGGCATTTATGATGAGACACTGTTAACTTGGTAGAGCCATGTTTGTAGCATCTTTCATATGGTGTCCACCTTCCATTGCATTGCTTCTAATTTAGTGAAATGTCTTATGCTTAGTTTACACATCATAGTTCTGGTTATCTCATGTCGTCCTATTTCGTACATATTACATCCTCCTATCATGTGGTTGTCTAACATCAAAGTCCAGTTCGTCTGTATCATGCATCAATTTGTTCTGAAGAACTAAATTGTTATTCGTTTTTCTTGTCGGCTTGACTTAACATGGCACAGAGAAAGAGGAAGCAAGATAGAACGACAGGGAAAGGGAAGCGGAAGAATCTTGCAGATTCTGCTGGTACTGATGGTGCAATAGAAGGTCAAAGTCTAGCGGAAAATTGTACCGACAAGATATCCCGTGCTACACAAGCTGCAGAACAAGCCAAACAGAAACAAATAGCTGCCACCAAACAAGCAGAGACAGCCCTAGTTGTTGCAACACCTTCCACAGTACCACCAGCTGCACGATTTACTCGTTGGTCAACTCAGCTAGTAGCATGTTCCCAAGCTCCCTTGCCACCTGACACTACTTCCAAATCACTCTTGACACAAGATGAGTTGGCAAGATCAGATGAACTTTGTGAGCTTCAACAGCAAGAAGGTAGTTGCTGGAGCCAAGTTACAGTTGCATGCTTCTTTATATGTAGTCTCACAATTTGATGTACACTAACACTTCCTATGTTTGTTGTTGGACTAGCACCTAGGCGCAAGAGGAAACGAACATCAGGGATAATGCTCGATAGGTTAACTAAATCTAGAGGAGGAAAAATGGAGATCCGTTTTGAGGCAGGTTTAAAAAGCCCACGTGATGCTACAGAGTCAGCCAAGTTAGTATCAGAGGCAGCGGTTGCTATTAGGTGTCATGTACGTATCCTCCCAACATGGATTCAGTACAGGAATGACAAAGACGAAACCCAGTTCAACACCTTCCTCGACCATTTATTTGTAAGTACGGTTATGTATGGAAACTAGTAATATCGTATTGATCTGTCCAATACTTTCTAGGTTGCTGATAATGAGACTCCCATAATTTTCAACAGATGAGGTTCAAGTTGGATAGCTAAGATGATGCAACCAGACAAGCTTGCACCCATGTTTTCAAGTCTGCTCTGTGACAGTATCAGTATAACTTGAGGAAAACTCACTTTGAAGGCAAGGCTAACAGTGAACTTGCCCAAACATCTCTAGTGGAAAATATATCGGATGAAGACTGGAGAGGCCTCGTTAAACACTGGTCCGATCCGAAGTATCAGGTACATTATATATATATATGACCAGATCACATGTTGAAGTCCTATTTACACATATGCCACACAAATCTATCTTCTTGTAGGTGAACTGTTCAAAGAACAATTCCAACCGTACGAAAGTGAAATTCCAACAGACGACAGGATCTCGTAGCTATATTGCACACTCCGAGGCTCTTGTAATTAGTTGTTGTTTCACTCTTTTCGCTGTACCATATTATCAGATCTATATTGACTTGTTCCGAATGCAGAGGAAAGCCCGCAAGGACCAAAAAGTACCTAAACCAAATGTTGTGGAAATCTTCAAGGATTGTCACACCAGCAAGACGAAGGGCATGACTACACCAGTCAAAGCCGTTGTTGTAAGTCCTTAATCCTCATGCCCTTTAACTACTACTTACTCTAACTCGTGCCTTGAACTGCATGGTTTGCAGCCAATGTCTATTACTCTTTTCAATTTTATACACAATTGTCTTAGCTATCATTGCACCTTACAAGGTTTAAAAGAGAGGAATGATGTTCCTTTGATCTTGACGTGTAATCGAGTTCCGTGCTGGACTTGCCCACACAACGTTACAATTGTCTGTTTGTCTATTCTCAGTTGTTTTGTGGTATGAATGATGTCATATTATGCTTACCGTATTATAAAGTTTGTCTCTTTATCCTTAGTTGTCAATACAATGTGAAGAAATAGACAATACATTAGCCATGGTACATGGTCATATGTTTGGAACCTGGTTTTATTATGTACTTTGCAGTAAAATACAACTAATATTTTACATGTGTTCACCAGAATAAGTTCTGCATATAGACCAAAGCTATTTTGTTTGGTTTTGCTGCCTCCTTAATATCTTCTGTTCTGGTACTAATGTAAAAACTCAACTTTTCAGCAAGCTATGGAAAATGGTGGAACCGCCACCTTCTGAAGGTGGCGAGGTAACTATAACCGCAATGTCAGCTCTTGCTGCAGTGGGTCAGTACCTGTCCACTGACAGTGCCAAAAGCACGTTCCTGCGTAATACTGGGTTGGTTGTTAAGGCAATCTCATCCAAACTGCCTCACGATCAAGATATGCAAGCTCAAAACAATGTTATATCTGCGCTCCAGTCACAAGTTGAGGGAGTCCTGGATTAGGGGGTCTCCGGACAGCCGGACCATATCCTTTGGCCGGACTGTTGGACTATGAAGATACAATATTGAAGACTTCGTCCCGTGTCCGGATGGCACTCTACTTGGCGTGGAAGGCAAGGTAGGCAATACGGATATGTATATCTCCTCCCTTGTAACCGACTTTATGTAACCCTAGCCCCCTCCGGTGTCTATATAAACCGGAGGGTTTAGTCCGTAGGACAACAGACAATCATACCATAGGCTAGCTTCTAGGGTTTAGCCTCTCTGATCTCGTGGTAGATCAACTCTTGTAATACTCATATCATCAAGAACAATCAAGCAGGACGTAGGGTATTACCTCCATCAAGAGGGCCCGAACCTGGGTAAACATCGTGTCCCCTGCCTCATGTTACCATCCGCCTTAGACGCACAGTTCGGGACCCCCTACCCGAGATCCGCCGGTTTTGACACCGACATTGGTGCTTTCATTGAGAGTTCCACTGTGTCGTCATCATAAGGAGGATGGCTTGTCTTGTTGCCAAGG
This sequence comes from Triticum aestivum, assembly GCF_018294505.1. Classification (NCBI taxonomy): domain Eukaryota; kingdom Viridiplantae; phylum Streptophyta; class Magnoliopsida; order Poales; family Poaceae; genus Triticum; species Triticum aestivum. The sequence continues at coordinate 207,279,110 of NC_057797.1, forward strand.
ACAACATCACCTCTGGGGGAGCCCTGGCTGTAGGCCAAACTCTCCGACTAGGAGGCTTCGTCATGACCGCCCACTCGGCTGATGTGCCGACGATGACTTCTCGGGTCATCAAAAATAGCCTCCACATCGGCTCAGAATTTGTCGAACAGATGGACCCAATGCAGCTATCCTCTTTGAACGAGCTCTTGGATCGCATCGCTACTCTGGGAGTCACTACAGACTATGATCGGATCGGGCTTAAACCCGACCAAAGGAATATTAATTCTCCGCCGGTCACCCATCATATAGCGGTGGCGGAGGAGCAATGCGGCGATTCTCCCTCTATCCTGAGGACGAACTATGTTCAGATTCCCGAGCTCTCCGAGCCGGATACTCGCTCACGGGAGGACACCGCCCTAGCCCTGAACTCAGAATCAGGCCGCATACCGAACCCGCGGGGCAACATCTCGGAGCCTGAACTCCCAAGATCGGAAACTCCCCTGCCCCGGGATCACAGATTGGGACAAGGCCTGGACTTAAATCCACTCACCCACCCAGATACAGACAATCTTTCCCACATTAGGCAAGAGCCCCAAGAGACAGCACATCACTATTGGGTCAGATTCCTCCTTGTAATGAACAAGGTCAAGGACTGTCGCGAGGAAGACGCAATTTCGTTCTTTTGCAACAATTACACGGACAGGAGAATCCTCAATGCCATAAGTCACTGTGACATAGAACACTTCGTTGACTTGGCGGCCATAGTACGGAAATATTGTGTGATGGAAAGTGCCTGGAAAACCCAAATGCAATTTTGGGATAATCCGGCCCTGACAAAACCCCCAGTCCGAACTAAAAGGGTGTACTCTCACAAGTCACCCGACTCAATTACAAAGAAGCAAAAGCCCACTACAGGGCATGGAACCGTATTGGAGGGATGGCTTAACGGGCCCTGCAAAATCCATAGTACAGCGGATACCATATCAACACATAGCCTTAGAGCATGTTGGGTACTCCGGCAGGTGGCCAAGGGCGGTAAGGATCTCCTCATCCAAAATACCTCAGAGCACCTTCCCATGGATAACAATACAGTATTGATGGTCTTCGAAACCTTTGCCTCAAATAATAGGCGTAAGCGAGCACTCTGCAGCCTTGCCGAAGTCTGCCACATGGCAGTAATAAATCCTTGGAGCGACACGACTATTACCTTCAATGACAGTGACGAACCTAAATTCCAAACAGCCCGAGCACCAGCCGCTTTGGTCCTCAGTCCAATTGTAGATGGCTTTCGGCTCACTAAAGTGCTCATGGACGGCGGCAACGGATTAAACCTCATTTATGAGGAAAATCTTCAAAAAAATGGAAATAGACAGCAACCGCATTGAGCAAAGCAGTACGACCTTCTGAGGAATCATCCCTAGTCGGGAGGCACGTTGCGCTGGGAAAATCACACTTGATGTGGTATTCAGCACTCCAGAGAATTACAGGTCCGAAGAAATTACATTCCAAGTGGCCCTATTCAGTAGCGGATACCACACCCTTCTAGGGCGGGAGGCATTCACGATCTTCCAAGCCATACCCCTTTACGGGTACATGAAGCTCAAAATGCCCGGACCCAATGGAATCATCACTCTAGTTAGTGATCCGGACATAGCACTCCGCGCCGAGAACAAAACAGCCGCGCTGTCCATCGAGGCATTATCCAAAGCCCTTGTGGCGGAGGAGTTAACCGCGCTGCGCTCCACGGTGGACAGGGACAACGTGATACTAGACAAAAGATCCAAGTCCACCTCCTTTAAACCAGTGGACAAAATAGTCAAATTCCAGGTCCATCCAACGGACCCCGTAAAAACAGCATCCATTGGGGCACAGTTAAACCCCGTTATAGACGCCGCACTACGGGAGTTTCTGCGCGAGAATTGGGACATATTCGCCTGGCATCCTTCAGACATGCCAGGAATCCCACGCAGATTGGCCAAGCATAGCCTTAATATTTTAAAAGGATTCAAGGTCGGTCAAGCAGACTCTTCGGCGTTTCTCTGAACCTAAGCGACAAGCCATGGGAGAGGAGCTAGCCAAGTTAATGGAAGCCGGATTTATTAGAGAAATAAAACATCTGGACTGGCTAGCAAACCTGGTGATGGTACCAAAGGACAAATCCTGGCGCCTATTCTTCGACTTCAAAGACCTTAATAAGGCTTTCCCAAAGGATCCCTTCCCACTCCCTCGCATCGATCAAATCATTGACGCTACCGCAGGACACGAATCATTGTGCTTCCTCGATGCATACTCCGGTTACCATCAGATTAAGATGGCGGCATCTGATCAAGCTGCAACAGCATTTATCACGCCATACGGCCCTTTCTGTTTTAACACAATGCCCTTTGGGCTCAAAAACGCCGGCGCAACATATCAGCGCATGATCCAAACATGTCTGGAAAAGCAGATCGGCAAGACCGTGGAGGCATATGTAGATGATGTGGTCATTAAAACCAGGCACATCGACTCCTTAATAGATGACTTGAGGCTCACGTTCGCCAATCTCTGAACTTACGACATTAAGCTCAATTTGGAAAAATGCGTTTTCGGCGTCCCCGCTGGAAAGCTCCTTGGCTTCATCGCCTCAAGTAGAGGAATTGAAGCAAACCCGGCTAAAATCCGAGCTCTGTCACAGTTGGCTATCCCAACTGACCTCAAGCAAATCCAGAAATTAACTGGATGTGTGGCGGCTTTAAGTCGCTTTATCTCCCGATTAGGAGAAAAGGCACTCCCCCTTTATTGCCTTCTTCGGCGCACTGAACACTTCGAGTGGACGGACGCAGCCACGGCCGGGCTGGAAGAAATAAAAGCCATCCTGGCCACCAACCCAATCTTTGACGCGCCACCTGTTGGTGAACCAATGCTATTATATATAGCGGCAACTCATCAAGTTGTGAGTGTAGTGCTCGTCGTCTAATGAGAGATGGACGGACATAAATTCCCACTTCAAAAGTCGGTATATTATGTATCCACCGTCCTCACTCCATGCAAATCACAGTACCCACATTATCAAAAGATAGCATACGCGGTATTCATGGCATCCCGGAAACTACGACACTACTTTCAAGAGTGTTCAATTACGGTGGCCTCCGAAGTACCACTCAATGACATAATAAATAATCGCGATGCCACGGGTTGGATTGCCAAATGGGCTATCGAGCTCCTCCCGTTCGACATAACATATAAACCACGATGAGCCATTAAGTCGCAAGTACTGGCCGATTTCATAGCCGAATGGACAGAGACCGAACTCCCTAAAAAGTACGACGCATACTCCAATTGGATTATGCACTTCGACGGCTCTAAAATGCTGGTTGGTCTAGGGGCTGGCGTCGTCCTGACGTCCCCCACCGGAGATACAGTGCAATACATACTCCAAATACAATATATAGACTCCAATAACGCAGCCGAATACGAGGCCCTATTACACGGTCTCTGAATGGCAGTCTCCATGGGCATTCAACGTCTGGAGGTGCGTGGGGATTCGAACCTCGCAATATCCAAACAAATGGAGACTTTGATGCCAAGGATGCAAAAATGGCGGCATATCGCAATGCCGTCCTCAAAATGTCAGCTCGGTTCGAGGGGCTTGAATTCCACCATGTGGCTCGGGAAAACAACCAGGCGGCGGACATCCTTGCACGTATCTACGCTAAACGCGACCCTGTCCCACAGAACATCTTCCTGGAAAAACTGTTTAAACCATCCATGGTATGGGAAAGGGACACCGGCAACAATAGTCCGGATCCGGCCAAAACCCCAGATACCGAACACTCTGACACAATCGGAGGCTCGGCCATCGAAATAACACCTTCAGCCCACGTAATAATGGTCGTTATTGCCTCATGGACATAACCATTCCTGGCCTACCTAACTAGGCAGGAACTACTGAGGACCAAAATGAGGCACGCTGCATACTGCGGCGATCTAAAGCCTACAAGGTCCACGAGGGAGAGCTTTATAAGAAAAGCACTACCGGAGTCCTTCAAAGGTGCATCTCCGAAGAGGAAGGGCGAAAGCTTTTGGCAGAAATCCATGCCGGACTCGGCGGCCATCACGCTGCAGCCCGGGCCCTTCTAAGCAAGGCCTTCCGTACAGGTTTTTATTGGCCGACGGCCCGGGCAGATGCGCAGCATCTGGTCCAGCATTGTGTCGGTTGCCAGCTATTTGCAAACCAAAGCCATATGCCGTCTACTGCTCTCCAAAAATCCCCATTAGTTGGCACTTTGCGGTCTGGGGGCTTGATATGGTCGGTCCCCTTAAAGGGGGAACCCATAATAAAAAATACTTACTGGTCATGGTGGATAAATTCACCAAATGGATAGAAGCCAAACCTGTCAAGACGGCTGAATCCGGACCGGTGATAGACTTCATATCCGGGGTTGTACACCGTTACAGCGTCCCCCACAGCATCATCACTGACAACGGCACGAATTTTACAGCCGATGAAGTGAAACTTTGGTGCAACAACATGGGCATCAAGCTCGATTATGCTTCTGTCTATCACCCGCAAACTAACGGTCAAGTCGAACGAGCGAATGGTCTTATCATGAGCGGCATTAAACCTAGATTAGTGCGGTCCTTAAAGGAATCAAACACGCACTGGGTAGAGGAGCTTGACTCCATACTATGGGGACTGCGGACCACGCCGAATCGCACTACCGGCTACATACCGTTTTTTATGGTGTACGGCGCTGAGGCGGTGCTGCCTTGCGACATAATTCATGACTCACCTCGAGTGCGCATGTACGAAGAAAGAGAGGCCGAGCTCGATCAGCAGGACAGTTTGGATGCCTTGGAGGAGGAGCGCGACGTAGCAAAAGCCCATTTTGCATTCTATCAGCAACAGGCTCGAAGGTATCAAAGTAGAGAAGTGCGGGCCAAAACCTATAACGTTGGCGAACTAGTTCTACACCTGCCGGAGAAAAAAAAGAACAAGCTCAAGCCCAAATGGGAAGGTCCATTCATTATCGACCAGGTTCTGACCGATGGTGCGTACTGTCTGCGGGATGCATCGGACAATCGACTCGAGCCAAACCCATGGAAAGCAGCTAGACTCCGAAGATTCTACGCCTAGCGCCGGACACTATGTTCGTATCCTTAACTCTGTCAATTTTCCGCGCATCTGTTTTTTCTCTCTCTCTTTCTTTTTGTTCTTCTCTCCAATGCCCTAAAAGGCTAAACTTGTGTCTTGGTTACACAATCTTGCTGCGCTAACCGCGCTCATTGTACCTGGGGGATTCTTACACAGAAGCTTAATCTAACTATTTTTCTGGGCTTTATGCCTCCCACATGTGTTATTCTTCCGCATGTACCTTTTTTCACCATTATATGCATCGATATGACTTAAGTTTTGGCCAAGCTGGGTTGCCTGGATCTTGTATTTATGCCCTACGTTCCTGTTAATTCGGCTAGGGCATAAGGGGAGCACCTCTGCGATTGTTACTGCCGGGTCGGCCGGATGTGTACCTCAGACTGGGTGAAGCCGAAAGCTAGCGTTCTTAAGGGAATATTCAGTCGGTGAATAAAAGATGACTTTTATTTAATTTGAAACATGCCCCCGGATGTTTATAGCCTGTGTCTCTTTTCACAGTTCGGACATGCACATTAGGGCATGCGTACCCAGGGAAAGGAACCCTTAACGGAACTATTCTCCCTGGAAGATGTTTCTTACTACCCATGTAATATAACATAGCTAGTTGGGTACTTGTCTGTTCAAGCACTTATGACCCCTACGCCTGGTTTCCATGCATACCCCGGTTCTTACATAACTGAGCAGGTATTCGGATACATTCTGGACTATTGGGTCCAGAGGTCGAAGCGAAAAGGTCCGCCATGACAAATGATTTACAATCCGGCTAGGGACATTACATATGTCATTTGAAGTACACAGTCACTATGACTGATTGAATTCTTCTTCTATGCCATCCAACAGGCTGTCTAGCCTACAATCCTGTTGGGAATACTTTGCAGCTAATTATACTTGATCATACACTAAGCTGACAGGGATCTCTTTCCCATCAGGCCCCACAGGTCCGACCTCGGCCATGTGGTTTGGGTCCGCTTTGGTATATCGTGTCTTCACCATAGCCCAGGCTTCCCTTGCACCTTGTCGGCAGGCTGATATCTTCCATAATCGGAAGCGCCGCCGCGCTCCCTTGAGCTTCTCTATAAGCTCCCCGATGCCTACGGGCAGGGACGCGGATGGCCACAAGGCTTGGGCAATACCCTGCATCACCTGCCGAACTTGCTCGTGCAGTTGTGAGAGCTCTGGTAGAAGATCACCTGAAGACCCGGGCATCTCTTCCGCGGGACGACCCGTCAGCATACCTGCAGACATAACTCTATTAGCCAGCTTCTTCGCCGAACTCCTTTAAAAGTTCGTTCAAGCACTTACTAAAAATGCCACGCCGAAGCTGCTTATTCTCCTTTACGGAGTCCGCAAGTTGGGCTCGAACATCTTTCAGTTCCACGCCCAGCCGGATATTGGCGTCCTGGAGATTATTTTTCTCCTGCCTGACTCTCGTAAGCACGCGCTCGCCAGCATTTAGCTGTCGATCAGCACGTGCCGCATTAACTGCCACGGCCTCCGGATTCACTCCGGGGTCACCTGCAACATCTATTGTTAGATTTGCATACATGCCGCATACTACCTGGTACCTGTATTCTTTGCAATAGAAACAAGTGTTACCAGAGGGACCCTTCTTGGACTCCTTCAATGCGGCAACAGCGGCCCCTAGCTGGGCCTTGCACTCTTCCAGCTCTTAAGAAAATTGGGAATTCTTCTCTGTAAGAACCTGCACAAATAATGATCCTTAAATCAGTTGCGTCAACTATCTCAAGTCTCAGGGGCTACTGATACATATAATCTTCAGATTTTCTTACCCGTATATCCTTTACATATTGGTTCGTGGCTCTGGCAAGACCATTTTGAGCAGCACGGATGTACGCATCTCCTGAGTTGAAGGCATCGAACGCCTCTTGGGAGAAACAAGCGTCACGGAGTATGGCCCGGTGACGCCTGTGATTCATGGCGCTATCCACTTTGGAATTTGTAGCGGATAGTCTGTCCGCATCCTCTGTAGGAGGAGCATCCATCGTTCGCCCCGTGTTGGCTTCCGCCTCTATGTCCGGCCCTGGAGCCCAACTGGTGGAGGCGTGATCGGCAGCCTCTCCGGATATAGTCCGGCAGGTGTTTTTTCTACTAGGAAACATGGACGTCATTATATTTTGAGAAAGACGACAACCACGGAGCAAGGTTCTGCGTGATACCTCTGCGCCGGCGTCACCGTCCTGACCGCCTTCCTTTTAGGCCTACCCGGCCTCGGTGCCTCTTGTTGGCGAGTTGCTACGGGTTCGGCACGGCGTCCCGAATGCCTTCCCTGTAAAACACCATATGTGTACGGTAGGTGAAGTGCATAAAAGGGAATCCTATTTTTGGAGTTGGGATCTTGGTTTTTCTTACGTGCGACGCAGGGAGTAGTCCGGGGTAGTCGGCCGTTATGGCCACCATGGCATCATCGCAGCTCAATTGATAGAATTGCCTGTCTATCAATTCCACAAATATGTCCGGATCCTCTTCAAGTCCGGGATCGAGGGCCTGGTTAGGGTCCTCCGATTGTGGAGGTGGGCTGTTGACCTCCCTTACAACTTTTCGCAGTTCCTGCCGAGAAAAGGCAAGGTGAGTATTTACGACGAAGAATGCGGGAAGGTCGGGAGTGAAGAGTGACAGCTTACCTAGCTTGGAGAGTTGTACATGGAGAATCCATCCCGTGGCTTGATACGGACGAACTCCTCTTCTTCTCCCTTGAATAACTCAGACAGAATTTTTGCTAAAGTAGTTGCGGAGTCCGGTCCCTTACGCCCGCAACGGGTGGCATCATCTTCCCTATTAAAACACCACAGGGGGGTGCCCTCGATATTGAAGTGGTTGCACTCCCCGCATTATGCATATTGACATAACCTCGATTATTGTCAATCCTGATTAAGCCAGTGCTTTAATCTGGTTCATCAGGAAAAGGACTTCTACGTTGTCTTCCTCCTGGGGGCTCCGTGGGCGCCAGCTTTAGCGTTTCTTCAGAGGAGTATTATTGAACTCAGGAAGACCCCACCGAACAGGGTCTGGAAGGGGTACGTCCTCCATATAAAACCACTCCGAAGGCCAGTCTTTGGACGTCTTCTTTGGAGTACCGGACAGGTATCCGATCTCGGCAATGCGCCATATTTCGGCTCCGCCCACCTGATAAAGTGACCCCTTCTATGTGCGGGGCACAAGGCAAAATAACCTTTTCCACAGCTTGAAATGGGCCTCGCAGCCCAGAAACAGCTCACAAAGGGCAACATAACCGGAGATGTGTAATGTGGAAGCAGGGGTGAAATTGTGCAGTCGGAGGCCGTAAAACTCCAGGAGCCCGCGGAGGAACGGATGAATTGGAAATCCGAGTCCCCTTAGTAGGTAAGGGACAAGGCATACCCGCTCCCCCTTAGAGGGATTGGGGAAGCTCTCCGCTTGTTCCCCGCCATTATAGGTGGCGAGCCCGGCTCGGACGGGGACCATATACGCTGGGGGGAGAAATTCCTGGGTCTGCAACTCTACTAATCGGCTGTGCGGGATGGAACACCTCTCCCATTCACCGGGCTTAGGGCTGCCGAGGTGGGAGGAGTAGCTGTGGTGGTCGGCCATGATGGAATGGATTTTTTCTGAGCACGCTCCGATGGATTCTCGCCGTGGGAGTATGGTGTGGATTGGATCTAGGAATCCCCATCTCTTTAATAGACAATTTATTTACCTGGCTAGGGGGGGCGAATGTAAAAACGCCCTGGCTCCTCGCATTCGCTCGACGCGTGGAAGATGGCCCTTATTGGGCGCAGAAGCCGAGGAACCCAACATTTATGGGAGTCGGACACTACTTAGCAGATATTCAGGATTTGGAGAAGAAACCTCCTTGCAATGCCGAAGACAATACTGCGCGTCGGACTCATTGTCATTGAAGCTTGGTTCAGGGGCTATTGAGGGAGTCCTGGATTAGGGGGTCTCCGGACAGCCGGACTATATCCTTTGGCCAGACTATTGGACTATGAAGATACAAGATTGAAGACTTCGTCCCGTGTCCGGATGGGACTCTACATGGCGTGGAAGGCAAGCTAGGCAATACGGATATTTATATCTCCTCCCTTGTAACCGACTTTATGTCACCCTAGCCCCCTCCGGTGTATATATAAACCGGAGGGTTTAGTCCATAGGACAACAGACAATCAGACCATAGGCTAGCTTCTAGGGTTTAGCCTCTCTATTCTCGTGGTAGATCAACTCTTGTAATACTCATATCATCAAGAACAATCAAGAAGGATGTAGGGTATTACCTCCATCAAGAGGGCCCGAACCTGGGTAAACATCGTGTCCCCTGCCTCCTGTTACCATCCGCCTTAGACGCACAGTTAGGGACCCCCTACCCGAGATCCGCCGGTTTTTACACCGACACAAGTCCATTCCCTAACAAAGACCCTTTGTGAAACAAGGATAGACATTGTTCGATGTCGTCAAGATATGCATGGTTTTGAAACTAGACTATCAGACAATTGCTATGTTGTTCAGGAGCCTCGGAGAAATGAAGGCGAATGTTATGGTGCTCCATCTGACAATACAGCATGAAAACGTAGCAGTCAGGTCAAATGAACTGAGCTTCTGAACTTCTGGTGGTGCATTTATCTGCCAGACTATTAACATTTATGTCATCCTTCCTTTTGTTTTATAGTTGTAATTTGTTTTGTTGCGATACAAAATTTGTTCTTAACATGCAGCCACCAGCTAAAGAAAACAGCAAGCCATTTTTGTATAGTGTAGGGTGTTCCCCATATTTGCACTAGTGGTGATCTTTGATGCCTAGTGGATGTAATCTATACAACCGCCTTAATAGCCTAGCGATAGTTTTGGGCTTATTTATTTCCTAGTCTTTGTTTTCACTGGTTTGCTAGTGGCCGCAACAACCATGGGCCATATACGGACCGTGGTAACCATGACCCTGCTGCGGGCCGTAGGATCCATGGGCCTCCTATGGGCCATCTTTAAATGGGCCTCCAACACGGCGGTAGACTCGGTGGGCCTCGGGCCGTCGGATAAATGGGTCTACATGGGCCGTAAGCGGGCGTAATTGGTATTGGCCCAGCACGATGACGGGTCGTTAACAGGCCGGAGGACAGCAAAGGCTTAATTCTGTCATAGGCATAACGGGTCGTTAATGGGCCAGAATATAGGACGGGCTGGAAACTGCGCAACGGGTTAACAAGCCAGGAACGGGCCGACTCTTGCCATGGGCCGAATTTGTCCCATTAGGGGAATAGGCCAGTAACGGGCCAGAAGTAATCGAGGGCCGGAAAGGAGCCCAAGAACGTATGGGCCGTCAGTAGGCCGAAAGCTAACACGGGCTGGAAATGACCCATGTGAATCATGGGCCGTTAACGGGTACAAAGAAATTTACTGTTCATTCTGGGCTAGAGTCACTGTGGGCCTTTAAAGGGCCTAAAGATACGAAGGCCTCATATGGGCCGAAAGACGTCATGGTCCATACATGGGCCAAAAGTGAAACGGGCTGGTGTTATATTCGACGGCCCACATGACGTTGTTGGGCCGATTTCGGGTAGGCCCTACGGGTCATGAGTTACTGGGTCGTAAAATGGTCTATTTGTGAAGAGACCGTTAACAGGCTTTTCATGGCCTAGCCCGCTAACTTTTTACCAAGTCAAATGGGCCGGCCTTTGTAAGCTAAATGGGCCGGTGGTGGGTCATCACACGTGTCGACATATCATAGGCGCCTATCTGACCCACTGACGAGCTGACACATGTTTCCTCCGGCCAATCAGAATTTTACATGTGGAAATTTCCCATTTGTCCGGGCTGTTAACGGGTTATCGGATCCAAAACCGGACCCGATAGCTTAACGGCGACCCATTATGGTGGATGCCACATGTCGGTCACCCTTGACGAAAGCACTTCGGTGTCGTGCAATTTATCATCATGGAAGTGGACACTTCCGTGATGATAGTTTTGGTAATGTCATGGAACACTTCTACGACAACACAGGTATGACTATCTTGATTCTGTCATAAAATCGTCATGGATGTACATGCATGACAGAAAATGTGACCTACTGTGACAAACACGTATCATCACGGAAGTGTCTTTTTTGTGGTGATTGCTATATGTTCCTCTCATTTCCTAAATTTTTATGACCACACATGTTATTGTTAGAGTTGATATGAGAACAATTGGCATCTAATGATTGTTAGAATAGATATTATGAGTATAACCTCATGATTGCTATATGTTACTATCATTTCAAGGATTTTTATAACAACGCATGTTATTGCTTAGAGTTGATATGATAACTGTAGTAAGTGCTATGGTAGAATATGAGTAGGCCCTGTCATATCTGTTTTCCTCTCATTGTTACATGATGTTTGAACCATGATATATTGCTAGAATATGAAAGCCATTGGCTTATTTTTTTACTTGGGGTATGATTATGACCACTGCATTGCAATTCTCTGTCTATGATATGTGTCACTGTTATAATAATATTAATTCCACACATACTCTGAACACGATTGTTTATTTTTGTCCTTTTGGTCTCCAATTCGAATTGTTGCAGCAGACGCAAATGCGCTGACCTTCATGATTCCAAGACCTGGAATCATACCAGTCGATGGGTGGTGGTTTATCGCTCCTTCAGCTGACGGCGGTCATTTGATGCTCATTTGCACATACCAACTTGACCAAACAATTTCATCAAACCACATGAAGTACAATGCCTAGGGCGTTCGTGACATTGATGGCTATGGCTGCTTCGTGTTCGAGAAAGATCCCAGCTCTGTTGGGCCAGGCGTATTCAACTGGAGGCGGGTTTACAGCCTCGGCAACCACTCCATGTTCCTCGGGCTCAATTATCCGATCATCCAACCAATCATCGATCATATCACCGGCGATGATTACCGTGCTATGCAACTTCCATTCGCCAGGGGGAACTGTGTTTACACATCATACCATGGGTTTCATGAATCGCCATATCCAGAGATTCGTCGACGCAGCTTGTTGCCATATAATCTTCAGTGTGTGAAAAGCATCAAGCTTCCATGCGATGGATGGATTTTGCAAACCCGACATGCGGCGATGTGATTCATGCCAACAGCAAATATGCACAACTTGATTCATACTAATATCTAGACTGAGCCATGTGTCCTGCTGCTGTAACATGACCCTCTTTTGTTGGATATTACGTACTGTTGTTAGTTTGAAGCACTCCTATGGTTAGAAGGATAAATGCCTTTCTGGGATCAAGTGCATCCTAACTCACCTGCGTAGGATGTACTGATAATGATGATGGAGATGCTGTGCAGAAGCCATATATATATATATATATATATATATATATATATATATATATATATATATATATATATGATAGCACTATTCTAATCCTGGGATTAGAATAACTATTTGGATCATAGCGCCCCTATATAGGCCCGCTGGACATGTTTCAGAACCGACGGGCTGAAAAAAATCCAACCCACCCACCCCACTACCGTACCTCTCCCCAACTCCCCCGATCCACCCCCACCACATCCTTCAGGCGCGCCGCCACCCGCGCCATCTCTTGGCGCCGCCGCCGCCCGCCCCTTCGCTTGGCGCCGCTGACCGCCTCCTCCCGGCGCGCCACCTCCCCACCTTGCCTTCTCCTGGCGAGTCCTTGCCCCGACTCCCCCCAACGAACTGCCCCCGCCTCCTCCTAGCGTCGTCGCCCCTGCATCCTCCTGGCCCGCAGCTGATCTCGCCTCTTTCCGGCGAGAGTCCGACCCGCAACTGTCCGTCGCACTGCCTTTTCCATGTCGGCCGCCTCCTTCTCCCCCCCTCCACTATGCGCCACCGCCGCCGCCCATGCGTGGCCTCGATCTGGTGCCGCCGCCCACCACTACCAAGACCCTGGCCCATCGCCGCCCACCAGCACGATGCCCCTCTGCGCACGAATCCGACCTTCCCTCTGCTTCGGCGCAACCTTCCATCCCCTCCGATGCGGCCTGCCCTCTCATCCGGTGAGCCCTCCTCCAGCGCGCCTGCACTCTGCTCCGTCGGCACAGAGACCGAGCACCTCCTCCTCCAGTGAGCTCCTCCATCCCCAACTTGTCCTTGAATGTGGACGCTACACCGCACAGATTCCTACCCACCGTTCCTCCTCTCTGCTTCTTCACTCTTCACTTCTCTAGATTTTGGTGTGTGCACGCAAAATGTTCACTAAAATGTCTTAGTGCACTAGTACCAGTTTTGTGTATTCCTTTTCCCTTCTAGCTTAGTCTTTTCTTGCTAATTGATATAGCTTGGATTACTTAAGAGTGTTTTTCATGTGTGTTCTGCCCTTTAGGTTGAATTTCAGCCTGCATCCCCGACGTAGGGATGCTCTGGCTCCTCCCCCGCTTGCTGCCAGGTCTGTCTCTCCTTCCTCCCCTACTTGCCGTCCTGTGCAGTGGTGGATGTGGCTACTTGATGGAGTGAAGCCGGCCTCTGAGCACTGGTAGTTGCACTGCAACCTGCAAAAAAAAGGAACAACCGCAAGTTCAGAATCAGAAAAATGAGAAGTTCAAGAAGAATAAAGGCACTGCCTTCACTCACATGCTTGCAAACTACTAGGTTGTAGCTTGTATGTTGTTTGCAACTATCTTTAATTTCTTTAGCAGCTCGTACACATTTTGCCAAAATCTAGTACTTTCAGAATGGTAAAGTTGATAGTTGGCCTATAGGGACAACCATGTTGATGGCGATTGAAAAAGGATTCTGAAATAATATTATTGAGACTGAAGATCAAGTTTGATAATGCACGACATTAGAGGATTCCAGGGCTTTTTCTGAGGTGGTTGATGGCTTCTGAGAAACGTGTTCATATCTCACAAGTTTCAGGGTTCAAGTTCATCTATATAAGAAGGAATGCCAATTTTGTTGCACATCTATGTGTGAAAGAGGCACTGAACCTTGATCTGCTCGCTATTTCTTTTCTTGTAACACCTAGCTACATCACGTGGTTTCAATCACAGTTATTTTTGGCTGCCATGGCCCAACACCTCCTCCATGTCAGTGCCGCCGTCATGACCTAGCCTACATTTTTTGGTTGCTGCTAGTTGTTGTTGTTGTGTCCTGCCTCGCCGTCTAACTGATGTTAGTGCGCTGCTGCTGCAGTTCAGCTAGAGTGGGAGAGAGATTTCTTTGAGAGTTTAGCTGTTGTTGTTGTCCTTAATTTTTGTTTTTGAACTTGTTGGTTAAAGATAATGATGTTGCTTTCTACAGATGGCCTTCCTGTAGATGTATCATTCTCCATCCGCTCAGAAGCTTCAACATTCTGAATTATCATAACAAAATAAAAATACAATCTTAGTGTGCTCTATCATGTTTCCGGTAAAAGTAATTTTTTGACATACAAAGGGAAATTCATAGCATATTGAAAACAAACCAAACATGATCTTACTTGTAGAAATGGAGTATGGTGTACTATTTTGCTGAATTGCAACATTTGGAACATCAGTAAATGTGTATTGGTAGCTTTACTCGCCATTTTACCATGCAACTTCAACTTCTGCAGTTTCAGATTTCATTAGCTGCTCCTCACCAGTTTCATTTATCGGACACTTTCTCTTTCTCATTGAATAATCAACAGTTTATGAGGTTACCATAAAGGTCAATTTTTTTGACTCTGCTAACTTCTAGCACATCAGAAGCAGCAGTGACCTTTTGCTAGTAGAGCCAAAAATGCTAGTTTAAACCTACACATTGCAAGATGAGTAGTTGTTAAAATTGGGCAACAAATGATAATGCCATCATTACGCAACACATACAAATTGTTTCCTCATTAGGTGCCCACAGTTCGTCAGATGTACGGAGAGCATGCAAAGTTTGTGAAAGAAAGTTTTGGAAACACCTTTCAGCAAAAATAAAACACTGAAAAACCCATTTATCAAATATTATGGACCACAATGGGGCCAGGAGGTTGAGCTTCTCTCCCATGATCGTGCTCTTTTTTGGTCGAGCTTCCATGCTCTTTAACAAATAAGTTCAAATATAATAAATCACAAGCGTTCCTATCCTTGTGTGCTTGCATTTTGTGTGTGTTCGTGCAAAAAAACAGGTGGTTCTAGAAAGAAGTTCAAATATAATAAATAAAAAAGTTCAAGAACATGTGACACGATAGAAAGTTTCATGTACGAAATTGATATGCACAAAGAAAACTATCATATATGTCCTTTATGTGACACAATCAATTCCTGGAAGTTTATATGTAAAAAAAGAAAAAACCACTTTAAGAAAAAAACAATTGAAAAATTTACCACAAAAACTACACAAATTTATCAAAACACAAAATCAATTTTCCCCCATTTAAATAAAATAAAAACAAGAACAAATTGAAACAATAACGAAATTCAATGTTATTTTTTTCTGTTTCTAAAAACTAAAAGCGAAGAAGTTCAAATTGAAAAAACCAAGAAATTCCAGATTAAAAAATAGAGAAGTGCAGTACTTATTAAAATGGATTTCCCTGTATCCACAAAAGACCCTGAAGTTCAAATTTAGAAAATGGGGTGGTTCAATGTCTAATTTATTTTTTTTCCTTTTGAATAACAAATTAAAAAATCATTTCTAAAAAAACTAAGAGGGTCAAACAACAATAAGAGAGAAGTACAAGGTTTAAAAACACGAAAACTTAATGATTCTAAAAAACCAGGAAGTTCAAAAATAAAAAATTAACTTTTATAAAAAGGATTTTTTTTCATTTTGCAAAAAATAAAATAAACGAGAAGTTCAAATTAAATTAACAGAGCGGTTCGACATTCATAAAAAAATAAAATATTTCTCACTTCTAAAACAATAAAAACACGAATAATCCAAGAAGTTGTACGATGTTTATTATAAAACTAGGGCTTTTCTGTTACAAATGAATAACACCAAGAAGTCCAAATTGAAAAAACCAAGAAGTTCCATTTAAAAAATATAATAGTTCAATTGCATGTTAAAAAGAGAGGAAAAACAACAACATTTTTGCCATTTTTAAAACTGCCCTCGAACGGCGATGAATTGGTAACACTTGTCTACATGAAAAAGTTGCTCCTATTCATAAGCTTTCCAATGGTATATTATATGCTACATTCCGATGTATAGTTTAAAAGTTTCATGTATACCAATTAAAACACGTTTTTATGTCTTGAAAAAAATCTTTTGAACCGTCAAGAGTATGAAAAAATGATCAACATGGAACAGTTGCATGTTTTCAACGGCTTTCCACTGGTATATAATTTGCTCAATTCCGGTAAGTGGTTGGGGAGTTACGGGTAAAAAACAACACATGAAAAACATAGTGAAGTTCAAAAAGAACTGCTCCAGAAGTTCAACCTCTTCATTAAGTGCATTTTCAGAGACTCTGTTTTTCCAATGAAGGTAGAACGCATGATCTCAGAAATTCAGATTGATAACTGCCAGAAGTTCACGTACTACACGGTGTGCATTTTGTATTAAAAAGGAATGAAAATGCAAAGCCTAAAGTTTTGTTGCTAGAAGTTCAAGTGCTCGTCCCAAGAAAGTTCAAAAATTCTTGTGAGAGAGGTTGAACAAAAATATGTGACATAAGTTCAAGGTGAAAACAATGAGAAGTTCAACTACTGCAAGGAATGCATTTTAGGTGAGGATAAAAGTATAGAAAAATAAAAGCTTAAAAGGTTTGTTGAAATAAATGCAAGTGCTCTGTCCGGAGAAGTTCAAAAATTCTTGCGAGAGAGGTTTACCTTGTATTTTCATGTTCGGTTTTTTCCATATAAAAATTGAATACAATTCTTTACTCAAAAAATAAAAAGGTAAAGTTCAAATTGAAATAACAGAGAAGTTCAGAGATTATTACCTATTCAAAAATAAAACACAACAAAAAATGTCTGCTAGAAGTTCAAGTGCTCGTCGAGGAAAATTTCAAAAAATTCTTGTGAGAGAGGTTCACCGTGTATTTAAAATACATAAAAATATGTTGTTTTTTGTTTTAAAATAATTCTCTCAAACTAGAGAGAAGTTCAAAGTGATAACAACTGGAAGTTCACGTACTACATGGTGTGTATTTCATATAAGAAAAATATAATAAAGTGAAACAGAGTGAAGTTCAAACAGACATGCCCCAGAAGCTCAACTACTTCAATCAGTGCAAAAAACAGCACGTCAAAAACAGAGTGAAGTTCAAACAGACATGCCCGAGAAGTTCAACTACTTCACGCAGTGCTTTTCCATTCACGATGAAGGCAGAAATCATGATCTCGTCATTTTATAATTTACTTCAAAATGGCAGGAATATCATTTGTGTAAGTTCAAGTCCACGGTCAGAGAAAGTTAAAAAAAATATTGTGAGAGAGATTTCTACAAAAGGAATATCATTTGTGTAACACTGACGAATGGATGAGAAAATTACAAACGAAAATACGTCACAGAAGTTCAACGTGAAAACAGCAGGAAGTTCAACTACTACGTAGAATGAATTTCAGAAAAAAAGCTTTTAAAATCGTCATGAGTATGAAAAAATGATCAACACAGGGAAGTTGCGTGTTTACAGCAGTTTTCCATCGGTATATCACTTGCTCAATTCCAGTGAGTGGATGGAGAGCTACGAGCAGTGGATCGAGAGCTACGAGCAAAAAAGCACGTGAAAAACAGAGTGAAGTTCAAGTAAACATGACGAGAAGTTCAAGTTCTTCACGCAGTGCATTTTTGAAGAATCTGTTTTGCGATAGAGGCAGAACGAACGATCCCGCCGTTTTCGAAATTAGTTGAAATGGCTAGGAATCAGAGAAAACCATCAAGATGAAAAAGTTTCGCATTTTCCGTAGCTTTTCAACGGTATATTATTTGCCCCATTCCGATAAAATTTGTAAAAATTACAACAAAAATGACATAAAACTGTTATGAATTGGGAGAAATAATATACACCAAAAAGTTTTGTATTTTCTCAAGCTTTCCAACGCCATATCATTTGCTGCATTCAGACGTAAGGTTAAAAAATTAGCTCGAAAATACGAACTCGATGGAAATTGTACCATTTTCGAAATTACTTTTAAACCATTCAAAATTAGAAAAAACTTTCAACAAGAGAAAGTAGCGCATTTTCATAAGCTTTCCAACGCCATATCATTTGCCTCAATTGGATTAGTCATTTAGAAATGCCATCAAAAATAGTAACTCAGTTGTTCGGTTTGCGAAAAGTTTATGATTTTCCATATTACTCTTTAACCATAAGGAATTAGAGAAAACTTTCAACATGTGGAAGGAGCAGCTTTACAGCAGATTTCCAACGCCATATTATTTGCCTCATTCCAATAAACGGTTTAGAAATGCGATCGAAAATATCGTTCACATTTTTTGTATGAAGAAAAATGGTTTACAAAATTGCTCTTAAACTGCTTACATTTTGCCAAACATTTAACTTGGGTCATGATACTGGTGTCCATAGCTTTCCAACGATATATTGCAAGCCCCATTTGGGCAATGTTCGCGGAAGTTCAACCTAGCACTAGGAGAAGTTCAGGTCGAACAACTCAGACAGTAAAATTACAAAAAACGCAATTTCATCACGACCCAAGAACAAAATTCGCCAATGAGCGAGATTCCTATTTAAAACTGGTATTTAGTTGCTAAAAATGTTTCTAGATTACACTAACATCATATAGAACACGACTAACCAGAATAATTCGCGGGGAAAGCCACGGTTGTGAAGATAGCCCGAAGGTCAGGTTCGTACAGAGGGAAGTTCAGGCGCATTACTCAGGCAGTGCAGGTTGTGATCAGAATATTATTCTGATCCCGTGATCAGAATAGTGTTTATATATATATTCGTGCTATTCGTCACCCTGGGTGAAAAATAGTTATTCTTCACCCCCTCTCTATTTTGATGTCAATGCACCGTATTTTTAGGTTTCGTAAATTTTGTCTTATTTCATACGTAAAAAGAGAATGTAAGAAAATATATAGTCGCTGTCAAAATATTTTATGTTACGTAAAATTACAAACGTAAAAACATAGTGAAAAACATACGTAAAACGCGATATTTTTTGTCTTATAACCTTTTTTTCTTATACCAGATTTTACGTAGTGAATCAATATGAATATAACTATTTGTATTCCAAACATAATTTATTTATGAAGGGATCATAAGATTACCTCGGGTGAATAATTACTTATTCTGCATCCTGGATGATAAATATTATTACTATATATATATATATATATATATATATATATCAATTAGGCTGTAAGTGTGTACTTATTGGTGAAAGTGTTGTCCAATGGAAATTATATTTTGGGGTCGCGCTATTTGTCACCCTGGGTGAGGAATAGTTATTCTTCACCCCCTCTCTATTTTGATGTTAATGCACTGTATTTTTAGGTTTCGTAAATTTTGTCTTATTTCATACGTAAAAAGAGAACGTAAGAAAATATATACTCGCTGTAAAAAATATTTTATGTTACGTAAAATTACAAACGTAAAAACATAGTGAAAACATACATAAAATGCGATATTTTTTATCTTATAACCTATTTTTTTTGTTTTCTTATACCAAATTTTACGTAGTGAATCAATATGAATGTAACTATTTGTATTCCAAACGTAATTTATTTATGAAGCGATCGTTAGATTACCTCGGGTGAATAATTACTTATTCTACATCCTCGGTGATGAATATATATATATATATATATATATATATATATATCAATTAGGCTTCAAGTGTGTACTTGTTGGTGAAAGTGTTGTCCAATGGGAATTATATTTTGTATTACTCATGTAGTCTACAAAGTCTGTCACACAACCTTGTAACTTCTTACCCCATTTCTAAATTTGTACTAGTCCTCTATACCGTATATTGCGCTACTCGTACTACTACCTCCCTCCTGGTTTACTGGTCCCCTTCGTAATTTGTGTCAAATTTTGACCATTAATTTCTTCAACTAAATGTTAATGCATGTCACAAAAAATTATATCCTTTTATTCGTATTTGAACATAGTTTCCAATGGAATAATTTTCGGTGACACCTATGGTTAAAATGTGACACTAAATACGACTAGTAAGTAGTACAGTAGCAGTACTAGTATACGTCGGTCAAATTATTCATCATGTCCACACATTGAATTGACATGACAACACGCTGTGCGTGAGGTGACACAAGAATCCCGGCGGTGTCTTCGGGTATTGGAGTACCACTTATCTGTCGAAATCTTTCATCATTCACTTAAAATAGTCGATTGATCATACATTGAGTACCATATAACTGGAATTAACCAATGCAAGTCCAAGAAGGATTGGTCGGTGTTGCCGGCTGGCGTCAAGTTTGATCTCACGAATCAGGAGCTGATCAAGCACCTTGAGGCCAAAGTGACTGCTGACAGCGCGAGATCTCACCCTCTCATCAATTTTTTCATACCAACCATCGACAGCGACCATGGCATATGCTACACCCATCCTGAGAAACTTCTAGGTAAGACACCGATCGGCCGTCTACTTGCGCAAACATATTCCTTTGTTTATAGCTCTATTTTTGTTTTCAGACATAGACCTAGTGAAGCAATTACAATTTGATAGTTAATAAAAAGTGAAACAAGTGACTGCAACATACCAAAGATGTTATGAAAATGCCAACCACGTACACTAAAACATGTATTCGACAATACTGCAGGTATCACACTGAGTGGCCTAAGCAAGCATTTCTTCCAGCGCAACTCTAGGGTGTTCAAAAGGGGCATGTGGATGCGTCACAAGATACAGTCGGAGTGTGGCACGCACGTGATGTGGCACAAGACCAGCAATACCTTGCTGGTGGTGGTCAACGGGCAGCAGATGGGCAGCAAAAAGGTTCTGGTGCTGCACACCAACAAGAACTTCGACCAGCAGAGGACCAACTGGGTGATGCACCAATACCACCTCGGGGACCTGGAGCAAGAGAAGGAGCAGGAGCTGGTCCTCTGCAAGATTTTCTACCAGACGAACACTAGGGCCAGAGTAAAAAGATTATAAGTTAGTTTGATATTGGTACTTATACTACCTTGTCGTCCACAAGTTGGTATTGTTGTTAACGATCTTTCAGTATGAACTTGGCATTTGCTTCCAACCATCATGCCAAGGGTCGGCGTGGATATAAAGCTGAATCATTTGTTTCGAAACGAATTTTCAGGCACCTGATTTTTATTTGATGGGTAGCATAAGCACCTGCCGTTCGAATTCCCAGCTCTCCAAATTTTTCGAAACAAGTGCATGCACTTATTATCACGATGAAAAAACAATATACCTGATGCATCCCAGTTATCAGTCTGTACTTGCAGAATTCTCTCATTTGTTGAGCAGATATATTGTTTTTTCAGGTCGAGCAAGTTTCAACTGGGCTGTAGACTGCTCAGGCTTGGTTTTGTTTTTAACAGGCCCAGCCCATAACGACAACAGTGCACAAAGATCCAGCAGGTATCTACTGGCCTCTGGCCCGCCAGCGTTAGTTATATTTTTTCTTACAACATCCGCAGGCAATTTTTTACTGAATCGAACACACAACCCAGTTCTATTTTCCTCTTGAAACGTCATGTCCAACATCCATTTTCTAATCTCTAGTTATAGTTTTACTAGTTCATATACGCATATCATTATATTGAAAATACATAAAGTTCTTCATATTTACATCCTTATTTTTGTTGTTGTTTTTCCTCCCAGCGCTGATTTTTTACCACTGATTTTCCCTTAAACCAATACAATTGTCCCATGTCTTATTTGCTTACAAAACAAGATGATTTTTTTAGCAAATCAATAAGTTCTTAAAAAATGTTTATCATTTCGGGATTACAACAGTTCGGACTCCTCCGAAATATGCAAAATAAGGTTGAACTTTTTGAATGTGGTCCTAGGCAAAAAATGGGTTGTAATAAATTACTTAAGAATTAGCAAATGGGCTGCAAATTATAAAAAATTAGCAAATGGGCTTTATGTTGTCTGCCCCAGATTTGGAGGCTGACTTGTAGGCCTACTAAGTTCATGCGTACACAAGGTTTCTCAAAAAAGAAACTTAGTCAACAATCGACTCTACCAGCGTCAGACCGTTAGATGTCAATCTAACGGCAATAGTGCTTCTTCAGTCTCTGATCTTCCTACTCCAGCCGCCCAAACCAGCGCCGACGGAACCGCTTGCTCCTGCCTCCCGTGGTCAGTTGTGCTGCCGGGCAGGCCTCACGGCCCCATCATACTCGCATCCCTGGCCTGTCTATCCCTCTACTCACCCACACCTCCTATTATTTTCCGACGACGGCAGCCGAACCAGTCAACCCTCGTACTCCCCACCGCGTGGGCAGTCACTATCGTGTCTTCCCCGGCTCCGTGTCGTTCCCTTCATAGGCCTCGCCGTCGTCCACTGCCCTGGTGCTCTCGGCGCGGCGTGGTCAACGTGGTCAACGAACGACATCCATCAGAAGTGGACTGTACGTGGAGAGGCTGACAGCTGGGTCCATGGTTGTACACAAGGAAATGCCTCCTTACTATGCGCAAAATAATGATTCCTCCACCTGACATCTGGGACCCACCGGAAGGGCCTCTGTATTTTGCGAAAAAAAACATTCCCCCTGCTGACAGCTCAGACCCATCACCTATATCTTCGCACGCAAGGAAGTGCCTCCTTATTACGCACAAAAAAATGAATACCCCCTGCGTGGGAGGCTGGCTTGTGGGCCTACTAAGTTGACGGGGATGGAGGGCTTTGTCAACTTAGTCAATATGAACGATTCTAGCTCCAGTGACCGTACGATGTCCATCCAACAGCTGTAGTGCTTCTTCAACCTCTGGTCTTCTTGCTCCAGCCGCCCAAACCAGCGCCGATCGTGCCGCGTGCTCCTGCCTCCCGTGGCCGGCTGTGATGCCGCGGAGGCCTCACCGCCCCCTACTACTCCCACCGCTGGCCAGGTCATCCGCTTCTACTCACTCACACACCCTGTTATTCTGCAGCGACGACAGCCTCACACCGCAGCCGAACCAATGAACCCTCGTACTCCTCTCCACGTGGGCTTCCACTGTCGCGTCTTCCTCGGCTCCGCATCATCCCCTTCTTAGGCCTCGCCGTCGTCCACCGCCGTGGTGCTCTCGGCACGGCGTGGTCAATCTGGTCAAGGAACGACTTCCATCGGAAGAGTGCTGTACGTGGAGAGGCTGACAGCTGGGTCCATGGCCGTAGAAAGGAAGTGCCTCCTTACTACACACAAAATAATTATTCCTCCACCTGATAGCAGGGACCCACCGGATGGGCCACCATATTTCGCGAAAAAAACGTTCCCCCCTTGACTGCTGGGACCCACCAGCTACATCTTCGCAAGCAAGGAAGTGCCTGACAGTCGGGACCCACCTAGTCGAAGTGTACATAGCATTGTCATTCTAGTCATGAATGTGTGTGTACATACTGGTCGATGTAGAGGCGCGCACGTGTCGTAGTAGAGGCGCGCACGTAGCATGTACACGTACGTACAATGGCCAGGGTGCAAGAAAGTAAATACGGCCATGTACGTACATACCGACGGGGTCTCGAACGCCTACTCGCGCATACGTACGGCCAGGGATCGTGTACATGGCTGGGCCGAAACGGAGAAACTACGTCATCGTCATGTTCATGGGGAGACAACCGGCTGGGTCGGAACGGAATGCGTTGTCCTGTTCATCGGGAGCCAACCGGCTTGGACGGAATAGCCGATGGAAACGAGGCATGGCGTACCGCAGAACGGAGGACACGGCCTTGTGTTCGACCGACCACGGTCGAAACAGGATCTTGTTCATCGGGAGGGGTCTGGCGTACCGCAAAACGGAGGAAACGAACTTCTGTTGGACCTCCTACGGTCGAAACGGGGTCCTGTTGACCAGGTGGGGTGTGGCGTACCGCAAAACGGAGGAAACGGACTTGTGTTGGAGCGCTACGGTCGAAATGGGGGTCCTGTTCATCGGGAGGGGTGTGGCGTACCACAAAATGGGACTCCGCGGGATACTGTTCATCTCCACCGTCGACCTCCTCCAGCCTCCACGGGCTACTGTTCATCCACCGCCGACCTTCTCCAGCCTCCACCTGTGACTGTTCATCCATGGGCTCCTGTTCATCCAGCCTCCACCAGCTACTGTTCATCCAGCCCTCTCCACGGGGTCCTGTTCAACCACCCCTCCACGAGCTACTGTTCATCCAGCCCTCCACTGGCTACTGTTCAACCATCCCTCCACCGGCTACTGTTCAACCATCCCTCCACCGGGTCATGTTCATCCAGCCCTCCACGGGGCCCTGTTCATCCACCGGCTCGATCGATCGGGGTATTGTTCATCCAGCGGCAATGGCCTCTACTACCATGGGTTCCTGTTCATCCAACCCTCACCGGGAACTGTTCATCCAAACCTCCCAACAACGCTCATTGTTCATCCAAAGGCAGCATCGATCGGCTTCAGTTAGCAGCAGTAGCGAAGGAATCGCTCGATCGGGTTCAGTTAACAGCCATCGATCGATCGCTCGGGTTCAGTAACGCGTAGCCTGCAGTGCAATCCCCCGGGTTCAGTTAGAGCCCAATGCCTTGCTCGGGTTTAGTTAGAGCGCAACGCCTCGCACACACGTGCGTACGTACGAGAGAAATGTGCATCGCTCGGCCCCCGACCAGCCACCGTAACCGGGAACTCCCCGGTATTTTCCTCGCCCTCGCTTCTACCACGGTTTTTTCCATCATGGACGGCCCAAAGAATGTCATGCAGCTGCGTCTCCGATGCGCCCAGGACGAAAAGCCCATTTTTTGTCATGATTTTTTGTCATAGAAGTAGGACCCCACCACATCTATGATGATACCGGGTTTTGTCATAATTATTATCATAGAAGTGTCATAAGTATGACAGAAAAAATTCGTTCGGCCCAAAATGTCACGGATGTGTCTTTTTTGTAGTGTATTTGAGTTACGAGTTTTGGCCTTCATTTAAAATAACTAGTGGAACCGTTGCACCAAATGGCGCCGAGGCACGCTAAAGCCATGTCCGCGATGAAAAAAGGTTCCATGGTTTAATACCCTCTAATAGTAAACACAGTGGAATATTGTGTATAACGATATGAATATACATGGCTTAACTTTATGGTAAACGCTTGTATCCGGCGCGTCGGCCAAAACTTCGGCCGGTCGCGCGCGGACCATATAATACAACGCGATTAAACGTTTCCATGTGCCCCCCAAGTCACACACGCGCTATCACATGCTGCACCTGTTGGGTTGGTGGGTCTACGCAGCCACGCCAGCTTCCCTTATCTTCGCAAGTTGTCTCCTCCACCACTCTTTCTTCTTCCTCATCCCTGCTACTGTTGTTCCTTTTTCTTCTTCCTCATGTCTGCGGCCACCTCTGCTTCCTGCTATAGCCACCTCTAGCGCCGCACTGGGCGAGCGTGCTGCGACGAGTCTCCTCCCCAGGAGACGCCCAGCGCCAAGAGCTGGGACCGCGCATTGCCGGTGCTGCAAGCACAGTTTGTTCAACTGGAACGACACCGGCAGCGTGTTACGAACTTGCTACATCGGAGAGCTGAGAATGACGCACGCTACCTGCGGTGCTGCAACCGTTGATGCAATATGCTGGAACCTGCCAGCAGAAGAGTTGCAACCAGACGCGCATGCCATAATGGAATTGATACACGCCCGAGCTGGAACCGTGTTCTCGTGATGTTGGAACCATACCCCAGAGATGCTGGAACGGCGAGCCACGATGCTTCAAAGCTCCATGCTGGCGGGGGAAATGTTCGAACCAGCATACAAAAATGTTGGAACCAACATCTACCAAAGCTACATCCATAGCAATGGTGCTACGCCCGCGGTCGATTTTTTTGCTGGAACCGGCAACTTCCCGAGCTGCAAGCACGGTGTGCGGATGCTGGAACCATTACTGATGAAAGCTGGAACCGGTGTTTTTTTGCTTCAATCGATGAAGCGGTGCTGAAGACAACGACCGGTGCTGCCGCGGTAGCCTGCAACCGGCAGCAGCAAAAGCTACATCCGATGTTTGATTTTGTTGTGATGGTTATATGGGCAAATCAGCGACCCAGGAGGCGACGGCGAGAGGGCAGTGCACAATGCCCCCGTGCGTCGGGTGTTGATAGCGAAGGCGGCGGGGCGACACGAGCCCGATGCTGCAACCACGGGGGGTGGTGGGCTGCAATCATGGCGGGGCGGCGCAAACCGGAGCAGCGACGCATCCATGGCCACGAGCTGCATGTTGAGGCATCCATGGCGAGGAAGCGAATGGTGATAGTAAGGCTGCACACCGTCAGCGACGAGGGGGCGCATCCATGGCAGGGAGCGGGGCGGCCTGCGGCGCTCGCCGTCGCTCTTCAAGCTATGCGTGGTTGCTGCTTTTTCAGGATAAGATGCGGAGGAAGGGGATGAACAGAGGACTCAATCTAGACGGGTGGAAAGTAACACATCGAACACTCATGGTGAGACCGACCCAAACTTTGCATCGGCACGCCGGCGCCTAGTACCGCCCTAACTTTATAGAGTCTAATTTAAAGCAAAAAAACATGGCTTGGTATGAAAAATGAAGATAGAATTGTCTTTCAAAATCTATACAATGAGTGTTTTGAAAATATTTATCTTTCTCGGTAAAAATAGGTTTTAGCAACCTCTTAGGCGTTTTGAAAATTGTTGTGTACAATGAAAAACACACGCACGCACACACATACTTATTTGGTGGTATAACAGATCCTTATGTATGAAAAGGAAAACGTATTTGTGGCGTGCGTTAAAAACGTAAAAGAAAGTACATGCCCATTTTTTTAGACATATGCATGTCTTTTCTTTACTCCTTTATTAATTAGCTAAAAAGTGTAATTGATTGTACAGAGTTAAACTCATATAAAACTATAGAAGGAAAGATGGCAACAACAGAGTACAATTGTATTATGTGCAACAGTTGCCAAAATTAGTTAGCTAATAAATGGGTTGACGGGAACCAAACATTATATAGTAGTTTATGCAACATCTCATTCTCCTAGAAAATGAGCCCATAGAAAAAACAAGCGGCCAACAACAAAAATACAATTGATTTGATACAACGATAAGAGAAATGAGTATAACAGTCAAAGAAACAAAAGATATAAATTAGTTTTTTAACCATGTAGGACAGTTGCCAGACTCATCCTGCTCTCGATTCTGGTCATCAGTGCGGGGAATCAACTCCTGACCAGTGACTTCAGCAACAACAGACAGCATGGTCCTTCGTCTTTATCCTTTAATACCGGAACTCAAAATCCCAGAAATCAAATACTCCCTCCATCCCAAAATAAGTGTCTCTCCTTTGTAATAACTTTATACTAAAGTTAGTACAAAGTTAAGACACTTATTTTAGGACGGAGGGAGTAACAGTCAACATCTCGGCTGCTCAGGGTGACATTGATAGCAATGTGGCCCGTACTCCTGCCCATAAGTTTAACAAGACCGATGCCATTCACAGAGCTCACAACCTTCACATGTGCCGCATCGATCGCCTGCTGAGCAACCTCCACTGCAATTTGAAGCCCAAACGACATGTCTATGATGCCAATGTCATTGTCCACAATTTTTGGGATCCCTGTAAATTTGAGTATCGCCACGGCTCCTCTCATGGTTACATCTCCGCCAATCGCATAGATATGTGAATTGTCATAAAAGGAATATTCAGACAGAGTAAGATCAAGGCCTAATGAACAGGAACAATTGGCATTGTACTTAAATTTTTTTGACAATAAAAATAATTACACAGAAATCTTAATCCTGACTAACATGGACAATCATGAGTATTTCCAGACTTTTCTGTAATACACCATGATCCTTTAAATCGCAGCTTTGAACAATTGTAGTACATTAGAGTAAGGCCCAGGTGATCCCAATCTTAAGTGCTTACGCATTCTGTACATCTCCGCATGATTTTGCAAGTATTGGCGACAACGCAACCCACAAAGCATGACATCAATCATCAGGCATGACCATGGATATATAAGTTAAAAGTGCAGTACTCGATCCGGTATATATCTGAAGAGAAACATACTATCAATTATCAAAGGATATTAAAACATACGAAGTTGCTAAAAAGTTCTGAGGATTGCCGTCTTGGTTTCTGATTGAATGCTAAAAGGGTCAATGATTAGGATAGAAATGTTGTAGGAATAGGAAAATCATAGGAAGTGAGATGACATACATCTCAATTCCTATAGAGGAAGAGATGTCATTTGATGCATAGGATAGGAATTTTTCCATTGAGTCTTAGCTAATGTTTTTTTCCTCCAAAATGTGAAGGATTGATTCCTATCCTATATAGGAATAGGAATCCATTCCTACAAACCAAAGGGCCTCAAAGGAAATTTTCCTATGCAAATCCTATCCTATAGAAATCCTATGACATTCCTACAAACCAAAGAAGGCCTCAATGGTAAAATATGCAGCATAGCTTTACGGTCAATCCGTCGAGCACTTTTAAGGCACAGTTAAATAGATTCACTTAGGAAAGAGCAGTTACAATGTATATTATCGTAGTATCATGTAGTAGTACTAACCAAGAAGAATTGTTTGATAGATCCGAGATTCTAAGTGATACTTGTAATCTTTTTCGTACCTAAAAGAAATAGCACCAAACCAATGTAGGAAAACAGGGTTGCCGTTCGTAAGAGCAAAATATGCAGCATAGCTTTACCATCAATCAGTTGAACACTTTTAAGGCACAAATAAATAAATTTGCTTAGAGTAGCTCAGCGGCGATGAACAACCAAGTGCCAAATTGATAACAATGCAGTAGCTCCGTGCCAAATCCAATGCATAATTTCTTATAGAAAATAAAGAGGAACTCAACCAAGCTTGTAAAAGCAATCATATTGCAGACGATAAAATACAAATGTTGCCTGTGTATTTCATTCACAGAGCAAAAAATGCCAGGTGAGTAATTTGCTGGCGGCAGAATGACATTAATAGCAGATGATGCTACATTCAAAACTGTTGAAGGGAAAGATGCAAAATTTGGTAAGCATTGCTACTCACCGGCACATCTTCTATGTATTATCAATACAGTAAAACAGACCAAGACCATAAAACTTTTTATTGAACAGAGAAAGGCACCCGAAGATACCAATATATTCAGCTCACAGAACATTTTACAGTCGAGATTACACCATCTGCTAGAATAAAGAGAAAGAAGAACTGCAAATGTAAAGAAAGAAGAGCTGAATAAAGACATATGAGAGAGCAAGGAACAAGATCCTTGCTGAAGAACAGCATGTCCTAAGAAACAAAGGAAGAGAAGGGGAAAAGAAAATTCCAGCTTTGACAGCAATCTCCTTCTTTCCAACAACCGAGCATAGACCATCATATCATGTTGAGATGAGGAACTTCCCAGAGCTATCAACTTTCTCCTAAAAGCAATACACCTTATGAAGCTGAATTCCTACAAAATTAAAATCAACAAGAGAGGTAGCTACAGGACATGATTCAGTGACATGAGAGTGAGAAGAGCAATTGAGTGTAGGTCCTCCAGCCATTTGAAAAACTTGATGAGCTAAATTGTGAGCCACCCCATTCAAATTCCTAGAAATATGAAAAACTTGGGGATTAAGATTAGAAGTAGAGTTTACAAAAGAAGCCACTTCTTTTCTAATATTCCAAGGAGTGGAAGAGTGAGCAATATTCCTGGCAGCAGCAACAGTGGCAAGAGAAAGAGAATCAGTTAAAAAAGTAGGAGTTTGAATGTTAAGGCAAGCCGCCAATTGAGCTGCACAAGCAAGAGCAATTGCTTCAGCTTGAAGAGGAGTGTCCGTCGAAGGGCCTGAAGCTTGAACCTGAATATTTATTTCCCTATTAGAAGAAGGAAGACAAAAGTAAACTCCCACACCTGTGCGCAATTGACCTTGCTGAAATCCTGGAACTCTAGAAGTTCTGAAAGCAGCATCAGAAAACACTTTAGCACCATTAATGAGAAGGTCTGATTTGAGAGTATTGCCTTGCTTAGGAAGAGGAGAATTATCAGGTTGAGAAGCCTGCAAAGACTGAATATTAGTAGAAGGCAGAATCTCCTCTTGGAGAATATTATTCAAACTAGTAGCAGCAATTTTAATTTGGTAGGGAAAAGAAAATTTCCTCTCAAAGAGGAAATCATTTCTAGCCTTCCAAATGCACCACATAAAATTGAAAATATTTTGCAAAGATGCATAAGGATGGCCCATAGAAGCAAAGTGAATCAGAAGGGAATGCATTGAAGAGTGACCTTGCACAAGGATGTCAGATCTAAGAAACCAAGGAGCAGAGAACCAGGCCGCTCTAGCAAAGTCACAAAGAAAGAAAAGGTGAAACTCATCTTCTTGCTGAGCACATCTACAACAATTCTGCGAAATGTGAATAGAAAAACGGCCTGCTCTCATTCCTGTGGGCAAAGCTTTGCTAAGCATCCTCCAAGCAAAAGTTTTAACCTTGGGCAATAAATCTTTCTGCTTCCAAATAGTTTTAAGAAAAGCTTTCAAATCCAAAGGAACATCCAGAGGAGCAGTTCTAGGATTAGTATGAATGTCTTGTAAGCAAAGTTTATAAGCAGCTTTGGAAGAGCAAATACCATTGGGAGCCAAAGGCCAACAAAGAATATCAGCATTATCATCATCGAGAATATCAATGTTGATAATCTGAGTAGCCAAAGGTTGCTGAAAAAGAGAGAAAATGAGCTGACGGTTCCATTGCCTTTGCCCAGGCTGCCAAAGATCCCTAACCAAGGAGGGATAAATAAAGCCTGATGGTTGAGGAATGAGAAAATCATGAATAGAGTTCCAAAGATTGCACCAAGGCATGCTCCAAATAGAAACATTACCTTGGGTGAGTTGATAGAAGGCATGCTCTTTAAGTTTAGGAAGCATTTTTAAAATGGAAGACCAAAAGGCAGATTTAGGTGGATTATTAGTAGCTTTCCAAATAGAAGTGGTAGAAAAATATTTGGCTTGAAGAACACAATATAATTGGGAGGAGGGGTTTTTAGCTAACCTCCAAGCCGCAGCAAGAATAAGACTCTCATTGACGGCTTTTAGATTTCTGATTCCAAGACCACCTTCAGACTTGGAGTTGGTAATATCCTTCCATGCTCTGAGACAAAGACTCCTCTTAGAATCTGTTTCTCTAATCCCTGTCCACCAAAAATTCCTAATGATAGAAGTGAGCTTGGCAATAATTTTTTTTGAAAACAGAATGTTTGCCATATAGTAAACAGGGATAGCAGAAAAGACAGAGCGAATAAGTTCAAGACGGGCAGCATGAGATAGCATGTTAGCTTTATAAGAGGGGAGCTTATTTAAAAATTTATCCAAAACAAAGTTATAAGCAGCACCCCTATTCTTAGCAGGCAAAATTAGAGGATGACCAAGATGAGTGAAATTAGCATCAAGATTAGCAACAGGAAAGACTTGCTTAATATCATTAATAATATTCTGAGAAACATGATTGCTAAAGAGAATGGCAGATTTATTCCAGTTAGGAGTTTGACCAGAAAGAGCACAAAAGTGTTGAATAAGACTGGCCATCGTCTGAGCCTCCTGATAAGTAGCGTGCCCACACACCAGAAGATCATCTGCAAATAGAAGAGAATGGACAGAGGGGCAGTTTGGTCCAAGAGAAATTCCCTGCAATTGGTTAGCCTGCAAAGCTTCATTAAGCAAGATGGAAAGTTCATTAATTGCAAGAACAAACAAGTAAGGAGACATGGGACAGCCTTGTCGTATTCCTCTGAAGCTCTTAAATTTAGGAGAGGGCTGGCCATTAATGAGAACAGAGAATGAGGGAGATGAGATGCATGCATGAACCAAATTAACAAAATGACCATGCAGCCCTTTACGAGCCAGAGCAGAAACAATGAAATTCCATTCTAAACGATCAAAAGCTTTGGCAAGGTCAATCTTAAGCATAAAGGCATCATATTTCCAGGATTTAAGAGAAAACGAGTGAGCAATTTCCTGAGCAATGATAATGTTGTCACTAATACGTCTACCCTCAATAAATGCTTGTTGAGCTTGGTCAATGTAATCAGGAAGATGATGCTTAAGTCTATTCGCAAGAGACTTAGCAATGATTTTATAAAGCACATTACAAAGACTAATAGGACGGTAGTCCATGGGCACAAGAGGAACCAACTTCTTAGGGATAAGAGCAATATTGGTATCATTGATGTGAGGGGGAAGTGTAGCAGTATTATAGAAGTGAGTGACAAGCTGAGTTACCTCATCCCCAATCCAATCCCAAGTAGCTAAATAAAATTCTACATTGAACCCATCAGGACCAGGAGAAGCATTAAGCTTCATGTCTTTAAGAATCCGCAAAAGTTCAGCCTTGTCCGGAATAGAATAAGTAGGATCATTGTTGTCATTAGTCCAAATAGGGGAAGAAAAAGGCCTGCCAGCATAAGTGTTAGGAGAGGAAAATATGTGTCTGAAATAATTAACAAACGTTTGCATCATGGCCTCCGGTTTGAAATGAATATTGTCATGCTCATCTTTGATAGAACAAATAGTATTTCTTTTTCTATGTTTGAGCACAGTCTGATGGAAGAATTTTGTGTTGCGATCACCTTTTACGGCCCAAGACTTTTTACTTCTTTGCCTGTAAAACTGATTGAGTTTGGAAAGCGTAAGTTCATACCTATTAGTAAGAGTACTTTCCAAAACATGGTCCTGTTGGTGGAGAGGCAGCTGTTGCAAATCCTTGATTCTGGATTCTAGCTCAGCAAGTTCTTGTTGGAGAGGTTTTTTCTTCTTGCACCAGACTTTGAAAGATCCTGCCAAAGAAGATGACTTTGCAGCAAAAGAGGTCAGGGAACTAGAAATCCAATTATTTTTAGCAAAAGAGTGAAAATCTTTTTCCATAAGCCACCAGTTTTCAAATTTAAAAGATTGTCTAGGCCTAACAAGTTTACCTTCCGAGGAAATTAAAATGGGAGCATGGTCACCAAGAATAATAGGAAGATTCAGCACTTCGGTATTAGGATAAAAAGCGCACCAATCAGAATTGACCAAGCATCGATCAAGACGTCTATGAATGGGCTTAGAAGTATGTTGCCTACCACGCCAAGTATAAGCAGGACCACTATAACCAATATCAAACAGCCCACAATTTTTAACAAGAGACCTGAAAGCATTCATACGATAGAAGTTGATATTACCATCACACGCATCCACATCATAAAGGATATCATTAAGGTCCCCCATACAAACCACGGGCTTTCCTAGGTTATCATAGACAAAATCAGCAACTTGGTCCCAGATGGCATTAGTCTGCCTGTGATACGGGTCGCCATATATACAAATAAGACAAAAGTTGACCCCTGAAGCTGCATGAACTACATTTGCTAAAATATAGTGAAAAGCAGCAGCATGCACAGAAACTTTGAGCTCATCGGTCCACATAAGCCAAAGGCCACCTGAGGCACCTCTAGAAGGAACAACAAAGTCGTTGGCAACATCAAACCTATTAACAAGATCGACAGAACGGACTTTGGAAGACTTGATTTCTGAAACAAATGTTACCTGTGTCTTCGTAGACCGCATTAAGTTGGCAAGATTGAGCATCCTCTCACTGCCAAGGCTTCTGCCCATACCTCGGCAGTTCTAGGCGATGGCCCTCATAGCGCCCAAAAGATATCTGGAATCGAGACAAATAACTCTGCCTTCCTCACCCCACTCTCCTGGCTCGGCGCGAGCCCGGGGTCACCCACAGCAAGGAGACGCCAGATCTGCGAAAATAAGGCCGTTGGGTAGAAGCTCCGGATCTGTGGCGAAAGTGGAGAGCAGCAGCAGGTCACTAACAGAATCGGAGGGCAGTGAGTATCACGGGGAGGGAAGAAGCAGAGAAGCAACAAAAGGAGATCTGGATGAGCAAGATGGATTGAGGGAACAAGGGGAAGTAGAGAGGAGACACAGAGGAGAAGGGAATCCGGGAGACGAGGGATGAGATAGGAGATCAGAGAAGGAAGGGGAGGAGAAGAAGCGGCATGACGCCAGTCACCAGGAAATCGCCGGAAATCACCAAGGAGGCAGAGCACTAGACGGAGGAGCAGGGGAGCTCGCGGAGAAGACAGAGCGCGGGACAAGGGTACTAGATCTGGTCTCGCCGGACGCGGAGCAGGCGAGAGCTAGGAGATCAGGCCGGCGGCGGCCGGACGACCACGCGCGAGCATGGCGGTTGCAGGAGCGCTCGGGCACGAATCGGCATTGGGTGTCGCTCTGACCATAAAACTAAGTGGGGTGAGTGTGCTCACTGGGCTAGAGGTTGTGCTTGTGCAAGAACTCAACACGTCAGTCACGACACGGCCGCTGCAGTTGGAGAACACTGAAACATTAAAATACCTTATCTAAGTAAAAGGGTACAATTATAATACCATACGCAAGCTATTTATGGAACACACTATGGTGTTGAAGTGATGGAAAATTGTTACCTCGGAAATTTAATGGAATGCCAAGAAATATTTTCCAATATATAGCTCCGAACACCATCCTTTCACATGACTATAGCAAGAGAGCCTGAAATGAGAAGGTGGTAAGCAGATCAACCAATAATTTTATTTTGGAGAATACCTTGCTTATCAGTCATTACATGTAGTTGAGGCAATATCATGGACGGCCTGTTCTGGAATTCTCCAGCTCTCAACTTCACAAACTCCAGAATCAAAAAGCTGCAGAACGATTTAGCTCTGGAAGCTAAATTCACGAAGCTGTTTCCGGCCGCAGTGCATTTTTGAGAAGCAACAAGAACCCAGCTCCACCTTTTACAGAATCTGGAGTTCCCTCTATTTACAAGATGTTTGCCACCGCCAAAGAAAACGTTTCGCCTGAGCCCTTCGACGTACGCCCACGCTAGTGCACAGTACCGAGTCCTCCCACTCGATCTAATCGTTTTCCCTCTCCTGGGCTGCCTCCAGCCAGCCCAAAGGGGCGCCCAATGGGCTTTTTGCCTTCCAGCCGGGCTGCAGCGCTGAGAGAAGCCAGCTTCGCTGCCGAACCGTTTTCGAGCGCTGGGCGAAGCGAGAAGCTCGCTCGAGAAGCTGAAGTTGCGGATTTGGTGGAGTTGGCAGAGTTTCAGAACAGGCCCTAATTCTTTTACTATCGAATGCTTGTGAAGTAGCCCTTTATAAAATCTGATGTATCATGAAATTTTTAATGATTAAGTGGAAGTACACACAAAATACAAAACTAACGCTCGCTGAGAATAGATGAAGAACCCCAAACTGGGTACATCTTGCACTAAAAAATTGGAAATTGTGACAACAGACCTCCTACCTAACCAATTGTTTTTCCAGATTTAGGTATATTCGAGGTTGTGGCATCTTCTAACGCTGTATTCGTCTAATTATAATATCCAGTGACTTCCTACTCAGAAGATGAAGGTATCATATGTTGCAAATTCAAAAATGTTATCATGCATTGAACAACCAAAGATAAATTAGCAAAGGGTGGCATTAATATGAGTAGTAGAGAGGTGGGGAACCATAATCCTTCTTCATTCAGAGATTAACAACTGAGATTTTTTTAATACTGTATAGAGCAACAACGCACACGCTCTGTGTTTCAGCACAAGTGCATACTGCATTCAGAGATTAACAACTGAAATTTTCGATCTGGGACCAATTAGATATATGGTAGCAGCTAGCATTCTTATTAAGTAATTCTCGCCGGAATCTGTTTTGTATACTATACAGCTGCCATTATTAAGGCTCTGAACATGATACTATTTGCATTATAGTGGAGTGCTTTTAGACATATGCATAAAAGCAAAAATTCGTTCTTATCATGTAACAGAGATACTGCTCTTTTGATAAGCGCTTTTTCTACCCATTTATAATAGGGACATGCTAGTGCTTTGCTGCGCCTCTGTTTGCTGCCGATACTACGAACTATAGTTTATGTGGGTGTACTTTATGCGTATATACACGATGTATAAAGCATGAACCTGGCAAGAAAAATACGAGGGAATATATGATGCTGCAGTATACCTATTTATCTAACTGAAATTAAGCCTACCACTTCCTGCTCTCTATTACTTCAGAATCATATGTATGAGAAAACACTGATACCCATTACTTTATACTGACAAACTGCATGATCCGGGACAAAGGTCTCGCACCATGCCACGCCGACAGCTCCTTTCTCTTCTCGAATCAACATCTTGATTTTGAGATGCAACATACAACCAGGTTTTTATCTTACAACAGAAGGGAATCCTCACAATCTGCAAGATACAGCAAGGTACTTTGTATGACGTGCCTGAGCCATCAATTTGCCGGTCCTTTTCTTCCTGAAACCAACATAGACAACACCAACTGATTTCCTAGCACGCAATAGCTTCCCCTCAACTTCTATTTCTTCCTAGAAAAATAAAAGAAATAGTTTACAGCATGTCAAATAACTATTAAAATAACATAAGAGTGAAAAGACAAAGGTATGTTCAAAATTAATCAAGCCTTATGATAATATTATAGCAAGAAACTGGCCAAAGCTGCCTTTTCGGGGGCAAAAATACGTTTGGATTCTTCAGAGCAATATTTAGACAACATGACAATAACTCTGATCCTAAACTAATTCTAGGAACCTCTTAGAGCAATATCTGGACAACATGACAATAATTATGATCCTAAACTAATCTTGGAAACATTTTGTACCCAACATGCTCCAATCTATACTCAGCGCATCAAAGAAAACAAAAAATGAATAACACCCAGTCGTGTAAATGCAGAGGCACTGAATTCAACCATCTTTTCTACTTAGTACACACTTACATTCCTATAATATTAAAATGACTGGAAGGTAAGAAGTGGTGGTCTTTTTATCTTGCCAATTGAGATATTAGCATACAAACTTCCAATGATGCTTCTGAAACACCAAATTCCTTATTACATATGCATCATGCCGCAATAAAATCTAGATGACGGCAATCTTCACAAAATGTAGATGGCACCTGCCTAAACTTGACACCATCGACCAAATGTAATTTCGATACCATGGTCAAAACTAAAAAAAACAAGAGAGGAGTAAGCCGCTGCCTAGAAAACTTACCTCGAGGGACAGAGCATAACAACCCCTGCAAAATTATGAAGAAAAAATTCGTTCCTGTCAAACAAGAGAGGAAATCAAAAGGAAATGAAAAAAGAGATCCTTCTTCTCCGCTAATCTGAGAGGGATAAACAGAGGGTAAATTAACTCACCGAACCAATCTCTCCTTGACTGGTCTGCTAAGACCTCGGTTGTAGCAAAGGTATTTGTTCATGTTCCCCACAGACCACGGTGCAACCACAGCAAGGCAATGAACATGAACTGGAAGATGAAAGTTAGCACCAAATCAGGTAATATTGGAGGATGTCAGGTCTGCACTTCACATTTTACAATTCATAAGTGCACTCTTTTTTTGTTCAAACAGAAAGTAATTAAGTATTAAGTCTCAGCCTGGGCCCCTCTAATGAAAAATTCCATACAACAGCTAAGCTAATATCCATACTCCAATCGTGAAGTTTGAACAGAAAATGAAACAGAGGTAACAATCTCACTTTACCTGTAAATGGAATGCAACTAAGGAGATAATTTCCGTGGAGCAAATCGTTCCATCTTTCGGACAATTAACACAATGTATCTTAGCCAGAAATTCATCTACAGAAGTATCTGAAATCTTCCATCAATAGAAGAAACAAGTTTAAATATCCTTGATCTTGACATGCCTGCAAATCGGAAGAACATCAACGACATATAGAGATGCATAAATAACAAGATCAGGAGGAGATTACTGTGTGATGGGGGAGAGAGAGAGGAGCCGAGGGGAAGCCCACCTTGGAATCAGCCATTGCTTGATGCTTGTGCCGCTCCCCAAAATCTGCCCGTGATTGCCTGTCCCCGCCGCCGCACACATGGTGCTAGGCGGACCGTGCACCTTCTCCCTGCGCACCTCCTCGTACCGCACCATATGCTCGTTGCTGCCCTTCAGCGTGGACGTGACCCTCGCGTAAGGCACGCGGCCCATCAAGGTCGAGCTCTTGTACGCGCCACTGTTGTTGGCTGCGCTGGCCGCGGGGTTCCTCCTGTACGGAGGGGCTCTGGCTGAGTTGCTTCGGGGCCTCGCGGTGCGCTTCGCCGCCGGCGTGCTCAGGGTGGAGCATGTGAGGACGGAGGAGGAGCTTGGGGCGGACCAGGGAGGGGAGGATGCAGGAGGGCGCGGCTAGAGTTCGTGGGGGTGGCGGCTGAGACAAGGGAGGAGGAAGGGGTGCGGGCGGGCGGCTGTGGGGATTGGGGGACAATGGGCTTTCCAGAGGCGCAACCAATCAGACCCTCACACCGACGACCCCACCGACGAAGCGGCCCACCGGTCATACACATGTGAAAGAAATAACAAGGTGAAATATGCAGTGAATATCCAACGTCTGAGGGGAAGCGAGGTGGGAAATTCACTACGATCGGACAGCCAGGAACGGCGCAATCCGGGGAGCTCTTCCAATATATAGCTCCGAACACCATCCTTTCACATGACTATAGCAAGAGGGCCTCAAATGAGAAGGTGGTAAGCAGATCAACCAATAATTTTATTTTGGCGAATAGCTTGCTTATCAGTCATTACATGCAGTTGAGGCAATATCATGGACTAATTCTCTTACTATCGAATGCTTGTGAAATAGCCCTTTATAAAATCTGATGTATCATGAAATTTTTAATGATTAAGTGGAAGTACACACAAAATACAAAACTAACGCTCGCTGAGAATAGATGAAGAACCCCAAACTGAGTCCATCTTGCACTAAAAAATTGAAAATTGTGACAACAGACCTCCTACCTAACCATTTTTTTCCAGATTTAGGTATATTCGAGGTTGTGGCATCTTCTAACGCTGTATTCATCTGATTATATTATCCAGTGACTTCCTACTCAGAAGATGAAGGTATCATATGTTGCAAATTCAAAAAATGTTATCATGCATTGAACAACCAAAGATAAATTAGCAAAGGGTGGCATTAATATGAGTAGTAGAGAGATGGGGAACCATGACCCTTCTTCATTCAGAGATTAACAACTGAGATTTTTTATTCCTGTACAAAGCAACACCGCACGCTCTATGTTTCAGCACAAGTGCATACTGCATTCAGAGATTAACAACTGAAATTTTCGATCTGGGGCCAATTAGATATATGGTAGCAGCTAGCATTCTTATTGAAGTGATTCTCACCGGAATCTATTTTGTATACTAAATTATAAGATGGATTATTTTGGGTTTACAGCTGCCATTATTAAGGCTCTGAACATGATACTATTTGCATTATAGTGGAGTGCTTTTAGACATATGCATAAAAGCAAACATTCGTTCTTATCATGTAACAGAGATACTGTTCTTTTGATAAGCGCTTTTTCTACCCATTTATAATAGGGACATGCTACTGCTTAGCTGCGCCTCTGTTTGCTGCCGATACTACGAACTATAATTTATGTGGGTGTACTTTATGCGTATATACACGATGTATAAAGCATGAACCTGGCAAGAAAAATACAAAGGAATATATGATGCTGCAGTATACCTATTTATCTAACTGAAATTAAGCCTACCACTTCCTGCTCTCTATTACTTCAGAATCATATGTATGAGAAAACACTGATACCCATTACTTTATACTGACAAGCTGCATGCTCCGGGACAAAGGTCTCGCACCATGTCACGCCACAGCTCCTTTCTCTTCTCGAATCAACATCTTGATTTTGAGA
Source organism: Triticum aestivum (assembly GCF_018294505.1). NCBI lineage: Eukaryota > Viridiplantae > Streptophyta > Magnoliopsida > Poales > Poaceae > Triticum > Triticum aestivum. Next base: position 207,318,924 of record NC_057797.1, read on the forward strand.
TGCAACATATAACCAGGTTTTTATCTTGATCCTAAACTAGTTCTGATCCTAAACTAATCTTGGAAACATTTTGTACCCAACATGCTTCAATCTGTACTCAGCGCATCAAAGGAAACAAAAAATGAATAACACCCAGTCGTGTAAATGCAGGGGCACTGAATTCAACTTACATTCCTATAATATTAAAATGACTGGAAGGTAAGAAGTGGAGGTCTTTTTATCTTGCCAATTGAGATATTAGCATACGAACTTCCAATGATGCTTCTGAAACACCAAATTCCTTATTACATATGCATCATGCCGCAATAAAATCTAGATGACGGCAATCTTCACAAAATGCAGATGGCACCTGCCTAAACTTGACACCATCAACCAGATGTAATTTCGATACCATGGGCAAAACTAAAAAAACAAGAGAGGAGTAAGCCGCTGCCTAGCAAACTTACCTCGAGGGACAGAGCATAACAACCCCTGCAAAATTATGAAGAAAAAATTCGTTCTTGTCAAACAAGAGAGGAAATCAAAAGGAAATGAAAAAAAAGATCCTTCTTCTCCGCTAATCTGAGAGGGATAAACAGAGGGTAAAATAACTCACCGAACCTATCTCTCCTTGACTGGTCTGTTAAGACCTCGGTTGTAGCAAAGGTATTTGTTCATGTTCCCCACAGACCACGGTGCAACCACAGCAAGGCAATGAACATGAACTGGAAGATGAAAGTCAGCACCAAATCAGGTAATATTGGAGGATGTCGGGTCTGCACTTCACATTTTACAATTCATAAGTGCACTCTTTTTTTTGTTCAAACAGAAAGTAATTAAGTATTAAGTCAAGCCTGGCCCCTCTAATGAAAAATTCCAAACAGCTAATCTAATATCCATACTCCAATCGTAAAGTTTGAACAGAAAATCAAACAGAGGTAACAATCTCACTTTACCTGTAAATGGAATGCAACTAAGGAGATAATTTCCGTGGAGCAAATCGTTCCATCTTTCGGACATTAACACAATGTATCTTAGCCCAGAAATTCATCTACAGAAGTATCTGAAATCTTCCATCAATAGAAGAAACAAGTTTAAATATCCTTGATCTTGACATGCGTGCAAATCGGAAGAACATCAACGACATAGAGATGCATAAATAACAAGATCAGGAGGAGATTAATGTGTGATGGGGGGAGAGAGAGAGGAGCCGAGGGGAAGCCCACCTTGGAATCAGCCATTGCTTGATGCTTGTGCCGCTCCCCAAAATCTGCCTGTGATTGCATGTCCCCGTCGCCGCACACATGGTGCTAGGCGGAGCCGTGCACCTTCTCCCTGCGTACCTCCTCGTACCGCACCATGTGCTCGTTACTGCCCTTCAGCGCGGACGTGACCCTCGCGGACGGCGGGCGGCCCATCAAGGCCGAGCTCTTGTACGCGCCACCGTTGTTGGCTGCGCTGGCCGCGGGGTTCCTCCTGTACAGAGGGGCTCTGGCTGAGTTGCTCCGGGGCCTCGCGGTGCGCTTCGCCGCCGGCGTGCTCAGGGTGGAGCATGTGAGGACGAAGGAGGAGAAGGAGCTTGGGGCGGACCAGGGAGGGGAGGATGCAGGAGGGCGCGGCTAGGGTTCGTGGGGGTGGCGGCTGAGACGAGGGAGGAGGGAGGGTGCGGGCGGGCGGCTGTGGGGATTGGGGGACAATGGGCTTTCCAGAGGCGCAACCGATCAGACCCTCACACCGACGAACCCAGCAATGCATGAGGACCCCACCGATGAAGCGGCCTACTGATACGTCTCCAATGTATCTATAATTTTTTATTGTTCCATGTCCTTATATTATCAACCTTGAATGTTTTATATGCATTTATATACTATTTTATATGATTTTTAGGACTAACCTATTAACACAGAGCTCAATGCCAGTTTCTGTTTTTACCTTATTTTAGAATATCGCAGAAAAGAAAAACCAAACGGAGTTCAGTTGACCTGAAACTTCACGAAACTTATTTTTGGATCAGAAGAAGCCCAGAAGACTTGGAGTGCACGGCAGGGGATCTACGAGGAGGCCACGAGGCAGGGGGCGCGCCTACCCCCCTGGGTGCGCCCTCCACCCTCGTGGGCCCCTCGTGGCCCCCCTGACGTACTTCTTCCGCCTATATATCTTCATATACCTTAAAAATATCCGGGAGCACAATAGATCGGGAGTTCCGCCGTCAGAAGCTTCCATAGCTACCGAAAGCCAATCTAGACCCGTTCCGGCACCCTGCCGGAGGGGGAATTCCTCTCCGGTGGTCATCTTCATCATCCCGGTGCTCTCCATGACGAGGAGGGAGTAGTTCTCCCTCGGGGCTGAGGGTATGTACCAGTAACTATGTGTTTGATCTCTCTCTCGTGTTCTTGATTTGGCACGATCTTGATGTATAGCAAGCTTTGCAATTATAGCTGTATCTTATGTTTCTCCTCCCCCTCTACTCTCTTGTAATGGATTAAGTTTCCCCTTTGAAGTTATCTTATCGGATTGAGTCTTTAAAGATTTGAGAACACTTGATGTATGTCTTGCCGTGCGTATCTGTGGTGACAATGGGATATCACATGATTCACTTGATGTATGTTTTGGTGATCAACTTGCGGGTTCCGCCCATGAACCTATACATAGGGGTTGGCACACGTTTTCGTCGTGATTCTCCGGTAGAAACTTTGGGGCACTCTTTAAGGTTCTATGTGTTGGTTGAATAGATGAATCTGAGATTGTGTGATACATATCGTATAATCATACTCACGGATACTTGAGGTGACATTGGAGTATCTAGGTGACATTAGGGTTTTGGTTGATTTGTGTCTTAAGGTGTTATTCTAGTATGAACTCTAGGGTTGTTTGTGACACTTATAGGAATAGCCCAACGGATTGATTGGAAATAATAACTTTGAGGTGGTTTCGTACCCTAGCATAATCTCTTCGTTCGTTCTCCGCTATTAGTGACTTTGGAGTAACTCTTTGTTGCATGTTGAGGGATAGTTATGTGATCCAATTATGTTAGTATTGTTGAGGGAACTTGCACTAGTGAAAGTATGAACCCTAGGCCTTATTTTCTAGCATTGCAATACCGTTTACGCTCGCTTTTACCATTAGTTACCTTACTGTTTTTATATTTTCAGACTACAAATACCCATATCTACTATTCATATACCACTTGTATCACCATCTCTTCGCCGAACTAGTGCGCCTATACAATTTACGATTGTATTTGGTGTGTTGGGGACACAGAGACTCTTTGTTATTTGGTTGTAGGGTTGCTTGAGAGAGACCATCTTCATCCTATGCCTCCTACGGATTGATAAACCTTAGGTCATCCACTTGAGGGAAATTTGCTACTGTCCTACAAACCTCTGCACTTGGAGGCCCAACAACGTCTACAAGAAGAAGATTGTGTAGTAGACATCAAGCTCTTTTCTGGCGACGTTGCTACGGAGGTGAGTGCTTGAAGGTATATCTTTAGATCTTGCAATCGAGTCTTTTAGTTTCTTGTTGTATCACTAGTTTAGTTTATAAAAGAAAACTATGAAAAAAAATGGAATTGAGTTTACCTCATACGCTTCATCTTTTTAATATCTTTCGTGAGTATGATGGAAAAGAAAATTATGCTCAAGTGCTAGAGGAAGAAGTCTATAAAATGTTTGGCACTAAATATTTGAATGATGAGCATGATTGTAATGTTGTTAGTATGAATTCCTTGAATATCCATGATGCTAATGATATGCAAAGCCACAAGCTTGGGGAAGCTATGTTTGATGAAGATGATATTTTTTTGTCCTCCAAGTTTTGATGAGCAAATTTATTATGATGAAAGCATGCCTCCTATCTATGATGATTATTGTGATGACACGTATGCTTTAAAGAATAATGATAACCATGAAATTTGTCATCTTGATCTTAATTTTCAATCACATGATAGTTATTTTGTTGAGTTTGCTCCCACTATTATCCATGAGAAGAATTTTGCTTGTGTGGAGAGTAGTAAATTTTCTATGCTTGTAGATCATGAAAAGAATGCTTTAGGTGTTGGTTATATTGTTGAATTCATTCATGATGCTACTGAAAATTATTATGAGGGAGGAATATATACTTGTAGGAATTGCAATAATATCAAGTTTCCTCTCTATGTGCTTAAAGTTTTGAAGTTATACTTGTTTTACCTTCCTATGCAAATTGATTCTTGTTTCCATAAGTTGTTTGCTCACAAAATCCCTATGCATAGAAAGTGGTTTAGACTTAAATATGTTATTCATATTCTTCATGATGCTCTCTTTATGTTTCAATCCTTATATTTTATGTGAGCATCATTAAAATCATCATGCCTAGCTAGGGACGTTAAACGATAGCGCTTGTTGGGAGGCAACCCAATTTTATTTTTGTTCCTTTCTTTTTTATCCTGTTTAGTAATAAATAATTTATCTAGACTCTGTCTTGATTGAGTTTTTTTGTTTTAATTAGTGTTTGTGCCAAGTAGAACCGTTGGGAAGACTTGGGGAAAGTCTTGTTGATTATGCTGTAAAAAAATAAAAACTTTAGCACTCACGAGAACTGCTGTCATTTTTATTTGGAAAGTGCTATTTAGTTAATTATTTTTGCAGATCATTAATAGATAAATTCCTTACGTCCAGAAATTTATTTTAGAATTTTTGGGGTTCCAGAAGTTTGTGTTAGTTACAGATTACTACAGACTGTTCTGTTTTTGACAGATTCTGTTTTCATCATGTTGTTTGCTTATTTTGATGAATCTATGAGTAGTATCGGAGGGTATGAACTATAAAGAAGTTGGAATAAAGTAGGTTTAACACCAATATAAATAAATAATGAGTTAATTACAGTACCTTATGATGGTGATTTGTTTTCTTTCGCTAACGGAGCTTACGAGTTTTCTGTTAAGTTTTGTGTTGTGAAGTTTTCAAGTTTTGGGTAAAGATTCGATGGACTATGGAATAAGGAGTGGCAAGAGCCTAAGCTTGGGGATTCCCAAGGCACCCCAAGGTAATATTCAAGGACAACCAAGAGCCTAATCTTGGGGATGCCCGGAAGGCATCCCCTCTTTCGTCTATTACCATCGGTAACTTTACTTGGAGCTATATTTTTATTCACCACATGATATGTGTTTTGCTTGGAGCGTCAATTTATTTTGTTAGGATTTGCTTGCTGTTATTTAGAGCAATGTTTTGCATCTTTTATTCCAATAAAAGTGGCATTGATAGTCTTTACTATGCCTATGTTACAAGTCTTCATGTTGCTATTTGAAAACAGAAAGTTTACCGTTGTTGCAATAATTCTCTAGAAAAGTCAGAATGTGATAAAATGTTGAAACCTTTTGCATATTAAGATATGATAAATTTACTACAGTGGGAATTTTATTTTATAATTTTTCGAGTTAGGGAAGTATGGATGTTGCTGCATTCTGTACAGACTGTCCTGTTTAGGCAGATTGCTGTTATGTTTGCATTGTTCGCATATGTTTGCTTCTTTAATGATTCTATTTGAGGATAGAACTATTAAATATGCAGAGACATTTAGTATGCAATGTTAAATAATTTTAGTGATTTGCTATAGTAGAGTATGATAAGGTTTTGGCAATGGTTTATACTAACTTATCTCATGAGTCCTTGTTGAGTTTTGTGTGGATGAAGCTTTTGAGATTTAGGGAGACCGTGATATGAGAGGAATTAAGGAGACACAAAAGCTCACGCTTGGGGATGCCCAAGGCATCCCAAGATAATATTTCAAGAAGTCTCAAGCGTCTAAGCTTGGGGATGCCCCGGTTGGCATCCCACCTTTCTTCTTCAACAATATCGACTAGTATCGGTTGATCCTAAGTTTTTACTTCTTCACATGATGTTTGCTATTCTTAGAATGTTATTTTCTTTTGCTTTGCTTGCTGTTTGAATAAAATACCAAGATCTAAAATTCTTAAATGTTAGAGAGTCTTCACATAGTTGCATAATTATTCAACTACTCATTGATCTTCACTTATATCTTTCGGAGTAGTTTGTTGTTGCTCTAGTGATTCACTTATATCTTTTTAGAGCACGGTGGTGGTTTTATTTTGTAGAAATATATGAACTATCATGCTTCACTTATATCATTTTGAGAGTCTCTAAACAGCATGGTAATTTGCTTTGGTTATGAATTTAGTCCTAATATGATGGGCATCTAAGAGGGATATAATAAAAACTTTCATATAAAGTGCATTGAATACTATGAGAAGTTTGATACTTGATGATTGTTTTGAGATATGAGGATGGTAATATTAGAGTCATGCTAGTTGAGTAGTTGTGAATTTGAGAGATACTTGTGTTGAAGTTTGTGATTCCCGTAGCATGCACGTATGGTGAACCGTTATGTGATGAAGTCGGAGCATGATTTATTTATTGTTTGCCTTCCTTATGAGTGGCGGTCGGGGACAAGCGATGGTCTTTTCCTACCAATCTATCCCCCTAGGAGCATGTGCGTAGTACTTTGTTTCGATAACTAATAAATTTTTGCAATAAGTATGTGAGTTCTTTATGACTAATGTTGAGTCCATGGATTATACGCACTCTCACACTTCCACCATTGCTAGCCTCTCTAGTACCGCGCAACTTTCGCCGGTACCATAAGCCCACCATATATCTTCCTCAAAACAGCCACCATACCGGCCTATTATGGCATTTTCATAGCCATTCCGAGATATATTGCCATGCAACTTTCCACTGTTCCGTTACTATGACATGCTTCATCATTGTCATGTTGCTTTGCATGATCATGTAGTTGACATTGTATTTGTGGCAAAGCCACCATTCATAATTATTTCATACATGTCACTCATGAGTCATTGCACATCCCGGTACACCGCCGGAGGCATTCATATAGAGTCATATTTTGTTCTAAGAATCGAGTTGTAATTATTGAGTTGTAAGTAAATAAAAGTGTGATGATCATCATTATTAGAGCATTGTCCCGGTGAGGAAAGGATGATGGAGACTACGATTCCCCCACAAGTCGGGATGAGACTCCGGACGAAAATAAATAAATAAAAGAGGCCAAAGAAGCCCAAATAAAAAAAAGAGAAAAGAGGCCATAAAAAGGCCCAAATAAAAAAATGAGAGAAAAAGAGAGAAGGGACAATGCTACTATCCTTTTACCACATTTGTGCTTCAAAGTAGCACCATGATCTTCATGATAGAGAGTGGTCTATGTTGTCACTTTCATATACTAGTGGGAATCTTTCATTATAGAACTTGGCTTGTATATTCCAATGATGGGCTTCCTCAAAATGCCCTAGATCTTCGTGAGCAAGCGAGTTGGATGCACACCCACTAGTTTCTTTTGTTGAGTTTTCATACATTTATAGCTCTAGTGCATCCGTTGCATGGCAATCCCTACTCACTCACATTGATATCTATTGATGGGCATCTCCATAGCCCGTTGATACGCCTAGTCGATGTGAGACTATCTTCTCCCTTTTTGTCTTCTCCGCAACCACCATTCTATTCCACCTATAGTGCTATGTCCACGGCTCACGCTCATGTAGTGCGTGAAGATTGAAAAAGTTTGAGAACATCAAAAGTATGAAACAATTGCTTGGCTTGTCATCGGGGTTGTGCATGATTTAAATATTTTGTGTGGTGAAGATAGAGCATAGCCAGACTATATGATTTTGTAGGGATAGATTTCTTTGGCCATGTTATTTTGAGAAGACATGATTACTTGGTTAGTATGCTTGAAGTATTATTATTTTTATGTCAATATTAAACTTTTGTCTTGAATCTTATGGGTCTAAATATTCATGCCACAATAAAGATAACTACATGAATAAATATGTTAGGTAGCATTCCACATCAAAAAATATGTTTTTATCATTTACCTACTCGAGGAGGAGTAGGAATTAAGCTTGGGGATGCTGATACGTCTCCGACGTATCTATAATTTTTGATTGTTCCATGCTATTATATTATCAACCTTGAATGTTTTATATGCATTTATATGCTACTTTATAAGATTTTTGGGACTAACCTATTAACCCAGAGCCCAGTGCCAGTTTATGTTTTTACCTTGTTTTAGAATATCGCAGAAAAGGAAAACCAAACGGAGTCCAATTGACCTGAAACTTCACGGAACTTATTTTTGGATCAGAAGAAGCCCAGAAGACTTGGAGTGCACGTCAGGGGATCTACGAGGAGTCCACGAGGCAGGGGCGCGCCCTCCACTCTCGTGGGCCCCTCGTGGCCCCCCTGACGTACTTCTTCCGCCTATATATCTCCATATACCCTAAAAACGTCCGGGAGCACAATAGATCGGGAGTTCCGCCGCCAGAAGCCTCCGTAGCTACCGAAAGCCAATCTAGACCCGTTCCGGCACCCTTCCGGAGGGGGAAACCCTCTCCGGTGGTCATCTTCATCATCCCGGTGCTCTCCATGACAAGGAGGGAGTAGTTCTCCCTCGGGGCTGAGGGTATGTACCAGTAGCTATGTGTTTGATCTCTCTCTCGCGCGTTCTTGATTTGGTACAATCTTGATGTATCGCGAGCTTTGCTATTATAGCCGGATCTTATGTTTCTCCTCCCCCTCTACTCTCTTGTAATGGATTGAGTTTCCCCTTTGAAGTTATCTTATCGGATTGAGTCTTTAAAGATTTGAGAACACTTGATGTATATCTTGTCGTGCGTATCTGTGGTGACAATGGGATATCACGTGATTCACTTGATGTATGTCTTGGTGATCAACTTGCGGGTTCCGCCCATGAACCTATGCATAGGGGTTGGCACACATTTTCGTCGTGATTCTCCGGTAGAAACTTTGGGGCACTCTTTGAGGTTCTATGTGTTGGTTGAATAGATGAATCTGAGATTGTGTGATGCATATCGTATAGTCATACCCACGGATACTTGAGGTGACATTGGAGTATCTAGATGACATTAGGGTTTTGGTTGATTTGTGTCTTAATGTGTTATTCTAGTACGAACTCTAGGGCTGTTTGTGACACTTATAGGAATAGCACAACTGTTGATTGGAAAGAATAACTTTGAGGAGGTTTCGTACCCTACCATAATCTCTTCGTTCGTTCTCCACTATTAGTGACTTTGGAGTGACTCTTTGTTGCATGTTTAGGGATAGTTATGTGATCCAATTATGTTAGTATTGCTGAGGGAACTTGCACTAGTGAAAGTATGAACCCTAGGCCTTATTTCCTAGCATTGCAATACCATTTACGCTCACTTTTACCATTAGTTACCTTGCTCTTTTTATATTTTCAGATTACAAATACCCATATCTACTATCCATATACCACTTGTATCACCATCTCTTCGCTGAACTAGTGCGCCTATACAATTTACCATTGTATTGGGTGTGTTGGGGATACAAGAGACTCTTTGTTATTTGGTTGTAGGGTTGCTTGAGAGAGACCATCTTCATCCTACGCCTCCTACGGATTGATAAACCTTAGGTCATCCACTTGAGGGAAATTTGCTATTGTCCTACAAACCTCTGCACTTGGAGGCCCAACAAAGCCTAAAAGAAGAAGGTTGTGTAGTAGACATCACCCACCGGTCATACACATGTGAAAGAAATAACAAGGTGAAATATGCAGTGAATATCCAACGTCTGAGGGGAGGCGAGCTGGGAAATTCACTATGATCGGACGGACAGAAACGGCCTAATCCGGTGAGCTCCGTGGAGGCAAGTTGGCTAGCCTCCTTATATGTTAAAATGTGGAGGGGCTCTGGCTGAGTTGCTCCGGGGCCTCGCGGGGTGCTTCGCCGCCAGCGTGCTCAGGGTGGAGCATGTGAGGACGGAGGAGGAGGAGGAGGAGGAGGAGGATCTTGGGGCGGACCAGGGAGGGGAGGATGCAGGAGAGCGTGGCTAGGGTTCGTGGGGGTGGCGGCTGAGACGAGGGAGGATGGAGGGGTGCGGGCGGGCGGCTGTGGGGATTGGGGGACAATGGGCTTTCCAGAGGAACAACCAATCAGACCCTCACACCGACGAACCCAGCCAATGCATGACGACCCCACCAACGAAGCAGCCCACCTGTCATACACATTTGAAAGAAATAACAAGGTGAAATATGCAGCGAATATCCAACATCTGAGGGGAGGCGAGGTGGGAAATTCACTACGACCGGACGGCCAGGAACCGCCCAATCCGGGGAGCTCCGTGGAGGCAAGTTGGCTAGCCTCCTTATATGTTAAAATGTGGAGGGGCTCTGGCTGAGTTGCTCCGGGGGCCTCTCAGTGCGCTTCGCCGCCAACGTGCTCAGGGTGGAGCATGTGAGGACGGAGGAGGAGGAGCTTGGGGCGGACCAGGGAGGGGAGGATGTAGGAGGGCGCGGCTAGGGTTGGTGGGGGTGGCGACTGAGACGAGGGGGTGGGAGGGTGTGGGCGGGATGCTGTGGTGATTGGGGGACAATGGGCTTTCTAGAGGCGCAACCAATCAGACCCTCACACCAAGGAACCCAGCCAATGCATGACGACCCCACCGATGAAGCGGCCCACCAGTCATACACATGTGAAAGAAATAACAAGGTGAAATATGTAGTGAATATCCAACATCTGAGGGGAGGCGAGGTGGGAAATTCACTACGATCAGACGGCCAGGAACGACCCAATCCGGGGAGGTCCGTGGAGGCAAGTTGGCTAGCCTCCTTATATGTTAAAATGTGGAATAGTTTCACAACTCACGCCACCTGGAACACCACAGCGTAATGGCGTGTCCAAACGTCATAACCTTACTATATTGGATATGGTGCGATGTATGATGTCTCTTACAGATTTACCACTATCGTTTTGGGGTTATGCATTAGAGACAGTTGCATTCGCGTTAAATAGGGCACCATCTAAATTCGTTGAGACGACACCATAGGAACTGTGGTTTGGCAAGAAACCTAAGTTGTCGTTTTTTCTCAAAGTTTGGGGCTGCAATGCTTATGTGAAAAAGCTTCAACCTGATAAGCTCGAACCCAAATCAGAGAAATGTGTCTTCATAGGATACCCAAAGGAGACTATTGGGTACACCTTCTATTACAGATCCGAAGGCAAGATATGTGTTGCTAAGAATGGATCCTTTCTAGAGAACGAGTTTCTCTTGAAAGAAGTGAGTGGGAGGAAAGTAGAACTTGATGAGGTAGTTGTACCTTCTCTCGAATTGGAAAATGGTTCATCACAGAAATCAGTTCCAGTTATGCCTACACCAATTAGTGAGGAGGTTAATGATGATGATCATGAAACTTCAGATCAAGTTACTCCCGAACCTCGTAGGTCAACCAGACTATGATCCGCACCAGAGTGTTACGGTAATCCTGTTCTGGAAGTCATGTTACTAGACCATGATGAACCTATGAACTATGAGGAAGCGATAATGAGCCTAGATTCTGACAGATGGCTTGAGGCCATGAAATCCAAGATAGAATCCATGTATGAGAACAAAGTGTGGACTTTGGTGGACTTGCCCGATGATCGACAAGCCATTGAGAATAAATGGATCTTCAAGAGGAAGACGGGCGCTGATAGTAGTGTTACTATCTACAAAGCTCGACTTGTCGGAAAGGGTTTTTGACAAGTTCAAGGTGTTGACTACGATGAGATTTTCTCACTCGTATAGATGCTTAAAGTCTGTCTGAATCATGTTAGCAATTGCCACATTTTATGAAATCTAAAAAATGGATGTCAAAACTGCATTCCTTAATGGATTTGTTAAAGAAGAGTTTTATATGATACAACAAGAAGGTTTTGTCAATCCTAAAGGTGCTAACAAAATGTGCAAGCTCCAGTGATCCATCTATGGACTGGTGCAAGCATCTCGGAGTTGGAATATACGCTTCGATGAGTTGATCAAAGCATATAGTTTTATACAGACTTGTGGTGAAGCCTGTATTTACAAGAAAGTGAGTGGGAGCACTACGGCCTTTCTGATAAGTATATATGAATGACATATCGTTGATCCGAAATGATGTAGAATTTTCTGGAAAGCATAAAGGAGTGTTTGAAAGGAGTTTTTCAAAGAAAGACCTCAGTGAAGCTGCTTACATATTGGGCATCAAGATCTATAGAGATAGATCAAGACACTTGATAAGATTTTTCAATGAGTACATACCTTGACAAGATTTTGAATTAGTTCAAAATGGAACATTCAAAGAAGGAGTTCTTGCCTGTATTGCAAGGTGTAAAGTTGATTAAGACTCAAAACACGACCATGACAGAAAATAGAAAGAGAATGAAAGTCATTCCCTATGCGTCAACCATAGGTTCCATAAAGTATGCCATGTTGTGTACCAAACCTATTGTGTACCTTGCCATGAGTTTGGCAAGGGGGTACGATATTGATCCAGGAGTGGATCACTGGACAGCGGTCAAAATTATCCTTAGAAGACCAAGGAGATATTTCTCAGTTATGGTGGTGATAAAGAGTTTGTCGTAAAAAGTTACGTCGATGCAAGCTTTTACACCGATCCGGATGACTTTGAGTCTCAATCTGGATACATATTGAAAGTGGGAGCAATTAGCTAGAGTAGCTCCATGCAGAGCATTGTAGACATAGAAAATTTGCAAGATACATACGACTCTGAATGTGATAGACCCATTGACTAAGTTTTTCTCACAAGCAAAACATGATCACACCTTAGAGCTCTATGGGTGTTAATCACATAACGATGTGAACTAGATTATTGACTCTAGTAAAACCTTTTGTGTATTAGTCACATGGCGATGTGAACTAATCACATAAAGATGTGAATTATTGGTGTTAAATCACATGACGATGTGAACTAGATTATTGACTCTAGTGCAAGTGGGAAACTGAAGGAAATATGCCCTAGAGGCAATAATAATGTTGTTATTTATATTTCCTTATATCATGATAAATGTTTATTATTCATACTAGAATTGTATTAACCGGAAACTTGATACATGTGTGGATACATAGACAAAACAAAGTGTCCCTAGTATGCCTCTACTTGACTAGCTCATTAATCAAAGATGGTTAAGTTTCCTGACCATAGACATGTGTTGTCATTTGATGAACAAGATCACATCATTAGGAGAATGATGTGATGAAGAAGACCCATCCGTTAGCTTAGCATAATGATTGTTAAGTTTTATTGCTACTGCTTTCTTCATGACTTATACATATTCCTCTGACTAGATTATGCAACTCCCGAATATCGGAGGAACACCTTGTGTGCTATCAAATGTCACAATGTAACTGGGTGATAATAAAGATGCTCTATAGGTGTCTCCGAAGGTGTTTGTTGGGTTGGCATAGATCAAGATTAGGATTTGTCACTCCGAGTATCAAAGAGGTATCTTTGGGCCCTCTCGGTAATGCACATCACTATAAGCCTTGCAAGCAATGTGAATAAAGATTTAGTTACTGGATGATGCATTAAGGACGAGTAAAGAGACTTGTCGGTAAATAGATTGAACTAGGTATGATGATACCGACGATCGAATCTCGGGCAAGTAACATACCGATGACAAAGGGAATAACGTATGTTGTTATGCGGTTTGACCGATAAATATCTTCGTAGAATATTGATACGTATCCAATGTATATATAATTTTTGATTGTTCCATGTTGTTATATTATCAATCTTGGATGTTTTATAATCATTATATAGTCATTTTATATCATTTTTTGCTACTAACCTATTGACATAGTGCCAAGTGCCAGTTCCTGTTTTTTCCATGTTTTTTACATCGCAGAAAATCAATATCAGACGGAGTCCAAATGCCACGAAACTTTACGGAGATTTTTTATGGACCAGAAGGAACATGTTGGGCCCTGGTTGCACCTAGGGGGAGTCCCGAGGAGGGGACAACCCACCAGGGCATGCCAGGAGGCCCAGGCGCGCCCTGGTGGGTTGTGCCCACCTCGGGTGTCCCCCGGACCGCCTCTTTGCTCTATAAATACCCCAAAAATCCCAAAATCCAAGGGTAGTCGACGAAATATTCATCCAGCCGCGACAGAGTCTAGAACCACCAGATCCAATCTAGACACCATCTCGGATAGGGTTCACCACCTCCATTGGTGCCTCTCCGATGATGCGTGAGTAGTTCTTTGTAGACCTTCGGGTCCGTAGTTAGTAGCTAGATGGCTTCACCTCTCTCTCTCTCTTGATTCTCAATACAATGTTCTCTTGGAGATCCATATGATGTAACTCTTTTGCGGTGTGTTTGTTGGGATTGATGAACTTTGAGTTTATGATCAGATCTATCTTTTTATATCCATGAAAGTTATTTGAGTTTCTTTGATCTCTTATATGCATGATTACTTATAACCTCATATTTCTTCTCTGATATTTGGGTTTTGTTTGTCAAACTTGATCTATTTATCTTGCAATGGGAAGAGGTGCTTTGTAGTGGGTTCGATCTTACGGTGCTTGATCCCAGTGACAGAAAGGGAAACGACACATATGTATCGTTGCTACTAAGGACAAAATGATGGGGTCTATATCTACATACATAGATCTTGTCTACATCATGTCATCGTTCTTATTGCATTACTCCGTTTCTCCATGAACTTAATACACTAGATGCATGCTGGATAGCAGTCGATGTGTGGAGTAATAGTAGTAGATGCAGGCAGGAGTCGGTCTACTAATCTTGGACGTGATGCCTATATAATGATCATTGCCTGGATATCGCCATAATTATTTGAGGTTCTATCAATTGCCCAACAGTAATTTGTTTACCCACTGTTTGCTATATTCTCGAGAGAAGCCACTAGTGAAACCTACGGCCCCCGGGTCTTCTTTCTCATATATTTGCCTTCGCGATCTACATTTATTTGCTTTTATTTCAGATCTATTAATCCAAAAAACCAAAAATACTTTGCTGCACTTTATTTTATTTGTGATCTATTTATTCAATCTATTACAACTTTCTCCCATCACACACCAATTTCTGGCACCGTTACCCGAAAGGGATTGACAACCCCTTTAACACGTCGGGTTGCGAGGATTTGTTATCTGTGTGCAGGGGCTGTTTATGTTGTGTTGCTTGGTTCCCTACTGGTTCGGTAACCTTGGTTTCATATCTGAGGGAAATACCTACTGCCATTGTGCTGCATCGTCCCTTCCTCTTTGGGGAAATATTGACGTAGCTTCAAGCGACATCAAAAGGAATTTCTGGCGTCGGTGCCGGGGAGGATCAAGTCAAGATAGTATCCCGGCCACGCACCATTTCTGGCGCCATTGTCGGGGAGGATCTTCAACATATACCAGGTTCCTAATCACAAATCTTATCTCCTTGCAATTTACATTATTTACCATTTGCCTCTCGTTTTCCTCTCCCCCACTTCACAAAAATTTGCCATTTTATTCGCCTCTCTTTTTCCGTTCGCCGTTTTCTTGCCGGGTCTCTTTTTGAGTGCAATCTTGTTGTGTGGTGATCATGACTCAAGAGAACACCAAGTTATGTGATTTCTCAAATACCAACAACAATGATTTTATTAGCACTTCGATTGCTCCTCTCGCCACTAGTGCGGAGTCTTGTGATACTAATACTGCTTTGTTGAATCTTGTCATGAAAGACCAAATTTACCGTACTCCTAATGAGGATGTAGCGTCCCATATTAATACCTTCATGGAATTATGCGATATGCAAAAGAAAAATATGTGGACAATGATGTTGTCAAGATGAAATTATTTCTGTTTTCTTTGCGTGATTCTGCAAAAATTTGGTTCTCTTCTTTGCCTCGCAATAGTATCGATTCTTGGAATAAGTACAAAGCTGCTTTTATCAATAAGTATTTTCCGTCCGCAAAAAATATTTCCCTTAGAACCCAGATCATGAATTTCAAGCAACTTGAACATGAGCATGTTGCAAAATCTTGGGAAAGGATGAAAATGATGCTAAGGAATTGCCCAACTCATGGGTTAAATCTTTGGATGATCATACAAAAAATTTATGCGGGGTTGAATTTTATTTCTCGTAGTCTTTTGGATTCCGTCACGGGTGGTACTTTTATGGAAACGACTTTGGGTGAATCCACCAAATTTCTTGATAATATTATGGCAAATTATTCGCAATGGCATACCGAAAGAGCTCCTACTAGTAAAAAAGTTAATTCGGTTGAAGAAATTTCTTCTTTGAGTGAAAAAGTTAATGCTCTTGTGAAATTGGTTGCTAGTATAAGTGCTCCTATTGATCTTAATGATATGCCTTTGTCTATTTTGATTGAGAAAAATAGTGATGCCATAGATGTGAATTTTATCTCTCGAAATAATTTCAACAACAATGCTTACAGAGGTAATTTTAATCCTAGGCCTTCTCCTAGTAATTCCTCTAATAATTATGGTAATTCCTATGGAAATCAATCTTATAATAATAAGAAGAAGAACACCTCTGATCTTGAGAACAATATTAAAGAATTTATCAATACACAGAAAGTTTTCAACAATTCCATAGAAGAAAAGTTGAGTAAGGTTGATGATTTGTCTAGAAGTGTTGATAGAATTGCTCATGATGTGGAAAATCTCAAGATGAAATTTTTGTGCCTAAGGTTGATGAATCAATTAAAGCCCTTTATGTTTCTATGGATGAAAGTAAGAAAAGAACCGCTATACTTAGAGCTAAAAGAGATTTTTTTAGAAAAAAGTGATTTCTAGTGATTTCTTTCGCAAAAGTGATGAAGATCTTAAAATGATTGGTGTTTCTTCTATTGATTCCTTGTTTAGTAAGGTTAATATTGATGAAAAAGGGATTGGATAAGAGTTGACTTTAGGTAGAAGGCGTCCCAATATTTCGTAGGGTGAAAATATTGTTGAGAAAATTGATGAAAGTGGGTTTGGAGAGGTCAAAACTTTAGCTAGTGATGTACCCACTCTTTTGGATTACAAAGACTTTAATTATGATAGTTTCTCTTTGATTGATTGTATTTCTTTGTTGTAATCCATGATAAATTCACCCCATGCTTATGAACAAAATAAAGCTTTTACTAAACATATTGTTGATGCTATGATGAAAGCTTTTGAAGAAAAAATGGAATTAGAAGTTTCAATTCCTAGAAAATTGCATGATGAATGTGAACCTACTATCAAAGTCAAGATTAAAAATTATGAGTGTTTTGCTTTGTGTGACTTGGGTGCTACTGTTTCCACAATTCTGAAATCTTTATGTGATGTGCTTGGTCTTACTAATCTTGAAGAGTGTTCTTTGAATTTGCACTTGGCCGATTCTACTATTAAAAAGCCTATGGGAAGAATTAATGATGTTCTTATTCTTGCAAATAGGAATTATATGCCCATAGATTTTATTGTTCTTGATATTGATTGCAATCCGTCTTGTCCAATTATTCTTGGTAGACCGTTTTTACGCACTATCAGTGTCGTGATTATTATGAAAGAAGGCAATATTAAGTTCGAATTTCCTTTGAGGAAGGGTATGGAACACTTTCCTAGAACTAGAATTTAAGCCACCTTATGAATCAATCATGAGGGCATCTTATGGATCTCAAACCAAAGATGACAAAACTTAAATCCTTGCTTTATGCCTAGCTAAGGGCGTAAAACTATAGCGCTTGTTGGGAGGCAACCCAATGAATAAATTTATTTTTGCTTTTGCTTCTGTTTTGTGTGTTAGCACAATTATGCTATTGTTATGGTTGTGTTTTTGGTGTTCTAATTAGTATTTGTGCCAAGTAAAGCCTTTAGGATCTTCTTGGGTGATAGTTGTTTGATCTTGGTGAAAACAGAAACTTTTGTGCTCACAAAATTAATTTTCATTTTTTTTACCAAAGAGCGATAAAATATCCATTCCACCTGAATTAGATCAATATACAAATTTTTCAACCCGTCCTAATTTTTCAGAATTTTTGGAGTTACAGAAGTATTTGATATAGTCAGATTGCTACAGACTGTTATGTTTTGACAGATTCTGTTTTCTTTGTGTTGTGTGCTTATTTCGATGGCTCTATGGTTTTCTTTGATGAGTTTTTGCCATAGAAAAGTTGGAATACAGTAGATATAATACAAAAACAATGTATGAATTGGTTTGATACAGTACTTATAGTAGCGATTTATTATCTTCTTACACTAACGGATCTCACGAAGGTTTTGTTGAGTTTTGTGTGATTGAAGTTTTCAAGTTTTGGGTTATCTTACGATGGATGAAGGAAGGATGGAAGAGCCTAAGCTTGGGGATGCCCCGACATCCCAAGCTATTATCCAAAAATGAGCAACCAACTAAGCTTGGGGATGCCCCCGAGTGGCATCCCCGCTTTCTTCCAACGATCATCGGTATTTTACTTGAAACTATATTTTTATTCGTCACATGATATGTGTTTTGCTTGGAGCGTCTTGTATGATATGAGTCTTTGCTTGTTTTATTTTGTTTTTAAGTCATCAATCCTTGCTGGACACACCTATTTGAGAGAGCCAAAATTATGTCATGACTTGTTAGAATTGCTCTCTATGCTTCACTTAAATTTTTATGAGCAATGGACTTGCTCTAGTGCTTCACTTATATCTTTTTAGCACGGTGTGATTTATTGTTTTTGAAGAAATGCTCTCTTTCTTCACTTAGATTTATTTGAGAGTTAGTAAAATTTTCAAGAAATTCTCTCTTGCTTCACTTAAATTAATTTGAGAGAAAGAAATATATTATGCTCATGATCTTCACTTATATTTGTTGGAGCTTGTCAAAAGCAATACATGAAAATTAGTCCCAAAGTGATAGATATCCAAGAAGGATATAATAAAAACTTTCATGAAGATCATTGGACAAAATAAACTTGATTCTTAGTAATAGTTTTGAGATATGATGATGTGATATGTGAGTCATCTTGATGAGTAATTATGCTTTAGTAAGAATATTGGTGTTAAGGTTTGTGATTCCCTATGCAAGTACGAAAGTCAATAGTCATGCAATGAAATTATATCCTACTTATGGTGCATTATTCGGTGTTATTTATGCTCAGTGTTTGCTTATGAGATTATCTGTTTCTTAGTTGGTCGCTTCTGAATCTTATGCTAGCCTTCATTTTGCACTAAGTATGATCACTACTTGTGCATCCAAAAACCTTTAACCCAGTTTTGCCACATGAGTCCACTATATCTACCTATATGCGGTATTCTTTTGCCGTTCTAAGCAAATTTGCATGTGCCATCTCTAATTTTCAAAATAAACTTCTCTTTTGTGTGTTTGTTTCGCTCGCGGAGCGGTGAGGGGTGGCTAATATTTTCCATGTTAGATGTGTTATTCTCAAGATGAGTGTTTATTCACTTGTCATTGCACGAGAGTAAGGCAAAGGTATTAGGGATGCCCAGTTCCGAAATGCAAAAAATTGAAATTACTTTACGTTGTCAAATAATAAATTCCTTGGAAAGTGTTGGTATGGAGGGCACCCGTGGATACAGTTAGCCATGGAAAGTGAAAGTTATGGTGGAAAAAGGAATAAACTTTTATTTCTGTTTGGGAACCGCCTATGATATATCTATGCATGGAAAGTATTGGGAACTCTAAGTCGTTTTCGTTGGTGGGATGGATACACCTCTCAAAAATGTTTTATCTCTAAGTTTTTCGCTTTGAGCTCTGGCACCTCTACAAATCCCTACTTCCCTCTGCGAAGGGCCTTTCTTTTACTTTATGCAATTTTTATTTTGAGTCTCCATCTTCTCTTATAAAAGCACCAACTAGGAGGCAATATGATCGTACTTAAGTATTGGGTGTAGCTAATATTCGAGTGTGTTTCATGAATGGATCAATGTTTGAGCATGATGGGCTAGGGATAACGTATTTTAGCGTTGATATTTTGAAAGACATGGTTGTTTGTTGATATGCTTGAGTATCTAAATTATAATGTCAAAACTAGACTATAGCTTTGAACAACTAAAAGTCCAATTATCCACGCTATAAAGAAAAGAATATGATATGACATGATAGGCAGCATTCCACATCAAAAATTCTATTTTTATCACTTACCTACTCGAGGACGAGTAGGAGTTAAGCTTGGGGATGCTGATACGTCTCCAACGTATCTATAATTTTTTATTGTTCCATGCTATTATATTATCAATCTTGGATGTTTTATAATCATTTTATAGTCATTGAATATCATTTTTTGGTACTAACCTATTGACATAGTGCCAAGTGCCAGTTCCTGTTTTTTCCGTATTATTTACATCGCAGAAAATCAATATCAGACGGAGTCCAAATGCCATGAAACTTTATGAAGATATTTTATGGACCAGAAGGAACATGTTAGGCCCTGGTTACACCTGGGGGGAGTCTCGAGGAGGGGACAACCCACCAGGGAGCACCAGGAGGCCCAGGCGCGCCCTGGTGGGTTGTGCCCACCTCAGGTGCCCCCCGGACCGCCTCTTTGCTCTATAAATACCCCAAAAATCCCAAAACCCAAGGGTAGTTGACGAAATATTCATCCAGCCGCCACAGAGTCCAGAACCACTAGATACAATCTAGACACCATCTCGGATGGGGTTCACCACCTCCATTGGTGCCTCTCCGATGATGCGTGAGTATTTCTTTGTAGACCTTCGGGTCCGTAGTTAGTAGCTAGATGGCTTCATCTCTCTCTCTCTCTTTCTCTCTCTCGATTCTCAATACAATGGTCTCTTGGAGATCCATACAATGTAACTCTTTTGCGGTGTGTTTGTTGGGATCGATGAACTTTGAGTTTATGATCAGATCTATCTTTTTATATCCATGAAAGTTATTTGAGTTTCTTTGATCTCTTATATGCATGATTGCTTATAGCCTCGTTTTTTTCTCTAATATTTGGGTTTTGTTTGGCCAACTTGATCTATTTATCTTGCAATGGGAAGAGGTGATTTGTAGTGGGTTCAATCTACGGTGCTTGACCCCAGTGAGAGAAAGGGAAATGACACATATGTATCGTTGCTACTAAGGATAAAACGATGGGGTCTATCTCTACATAGATAGATCTTGTCTACATGATTTCATTGTTCTTATTACATTACTCCGTTTCTCCATGAACTTAATACACTAGATGCATGCTGGATAGCGGTCGATGTGTGGAGTAATAGTAATAGATGCAGGCAGGAGTCGGTCTACTATTCTTGGACGTGATGCCTATGTAATGATCATTGCCTGCATATCGCCATAATTATTTGAGGTTCTATCAATTGCCCAACAGTAATTTGTTTACCCACCGTTTGCTATTTTTCTCGAGAGAAGCCACTAGTGAAACCTATGGCCCCCGGGTCTTCTTTCTCATATATTTGCCTTCACGATCTACTTTTATTTGCTTTTATTTTCAGATCTATTAATGCAAAAACCCAAAAATACTTTGTTGCACTTTATTTTATTTGTGATCTATTTATTTAATATATTACAACTTTCTCCCGTCGCACACCAATTTCTGGCACTGTTACCCTAAAGGGATTGACAACCCCTTTAACACGTCGGGTTGCGAGGATTTGTTATATGTGTGCAGGGGCTGTTTACATTGTGTTGCTTGGTTCCCTATTGGTTCGATAACCTTGGTTTCATATCTGAGGGAAATACCTACCGCCGTTGTGCTGCATCATCCCTTCCTCTTTGGGAAAATAAGGACGTAACTTCAAGCAACATCAAATGGAATTTCTGGCGCCGTTGCCGGGGAGGAGGATACGTCTCCGTCGTATCTACTTTTCCAAACACTTTTGCCCTTGTTTTGGACTCTAACTTGCATGATTTGAATGGAACTAACCCGGACTGACGTTGTTTTCAGCAGAATTTCCATGGTGTTATTTTTGTGCAGAAATAAAAGTTCTCAGAATGACCTGAAAATCAACAGAGATTATTTTTGGAATATATAAAAAATACTGGTGAAAAGATCCACGCCAGGGGGCCCACACCTTGTCCACGAGGGTGGGGGGCGCCTACCCCCTGGGTGCGCCCCCTGCCTTGTGGGCCCCCTGACGCTCCACCGACCTCAACTCCAACTCCATATATTCGTGTTTGGGGAGAAACAAATCAGAGAGAAGGATTCATCGCGTTTTATGATACGGAGCCGCCGCCAAGCCCTAAACTCTCTCGGGAGGGCTGATCTAGAGTCTATTCAGGGCTCCGAAGAGGGGAATCCGTTGCCATCATCATCATCATCAACCTTCCTCCATCACCAATTTCATGATGCTCACCACCATGCGTGAGTAATTCCATCGTAGGCTTGCTGGACGGTGATGGGTTGGATGAGATTTATCATGTAATCGAGTTAGTTTTGTTAGGGTTTGATCCCTAGTATCCACTATGTTCTGAGATCGATGTTGCTATGACTTAGCTATGCTTAATGCTTGTCACTAGGGCCCGAGTGCCATGATTTCATATCTGAACCTATTATGTTTTAATGAATATATGTGAGTTCTTGATCCTATCTTGCAAGTCTATAGTCACCTACTATGTGTTATGATCCGGCAACCCCGAAGTGACAATAATTGGGACCGCTCCCGGTGATGACTGTAGTTTGAGGAGTTCATGTATTCACTAGGTGTTAATTCTTTGGTCCGGTATTCTATTAAAAGGAGGCCTTAATATCCCTTAGTTTCCAATAGGACCCTGCTGCCACGGGAGGGTAGGACAAAAGATGTCATGCAAGTTCTTTTCCATAAGCATGTATGACTATATTCGGAATACATGCCTACATTACATTGATGAACTGGAGCTAGTTCTGTGTCACCCTATGTTATGACTGTTACATGATCGATCGCATCCGGCATAATTCTCCATCACCGATCCAATGCCTACGAGCTTTTCCATATATTTTCCTTCGCTTATTTACTTTTCCGTTGCTACTGTTACAATCACTATAAAACCAAAAATATTACTTTTGCTACCGTTACCACTACTATCATATTAGTTTGCTACTAAATACTTTGTTGCAGATATTAAGTTTCCAGGTGTGGTTGAATTGACAACTCAGCTGCAAATACTTGAGAATATTCTTTGGCTCCCCTTGTGTCGAATCAATAAATTTGGGTTGAATACTCTATCCTCGAAAACTGTTGCGATCCCCTATACTTGTGGGTTATCAAGACCATTTTCTGGCGCCGTTGCCGGGGAGCATAGCTCTATTCTTTAAGTCACTTGGGATTTATATTTGCTTATCGCTATCAAGAACTTGAAATATCAAAGAACCAAGATTTTTCCCTCAACTACGAGGGGAGGTAAGGAACTGCCATCTAGCTCTGCACTTGATTCACCTTCTATTTTGAGTAAACTTGCGACTCCTAAACCTGCTTCTGCTATTAGTTCTGATATGTCGCATGTTATTGATGATGCCACTTCCGCTATGCATGATAATTATGATGAAACTACTTCTATGCTTGATACTATTGTGCCACTTGGTGAATTTCTTGATGAACAACTTGCTAGGGCTAGAGAGAACAAAATTATTGAAACTGATAATATTGATGAAAGTGATGATGAAGATTCTCCCCCTAGATATGAATTGCATGTTGTTCCTAAGGGTTATGTTATGGATGAAGAAACTGCTAGAGACTTTCTTTCCTGCAATGATAGAAGTGATCTTAAGAAACTATTAGCTAAGCTGAAAGAAAAATCTCTGAATGCTAGAATGAAATATGATCCTGCTTATGCTACTTCACCTATCTTTAT
The DNA here is from genome assembly GCF_018294505.1 of Triticum aestivum. Taxonomy (NCBI): domain Eukaryota; kingdom Viridiplantae; phylum Streptophyta; class Magnoliopsida; order Poales; family Poaceae; genus Triticum; species Triticum aestivum. Next base: position 207,342,490 of record NC_057797.1, read on the forward strand.
TACTGATAAGGATTATGATTTCTCAGTTGATCCCGATATAATTACTTTGGTTGAATCTGATCCTTTTTATGGCCATGAATCTAAAACTGTTGTGGCACATCTTACTAAATTAAATGATATAGCTACCCTGTTCACTAATGATGAGAAAACTCGCTAATATTACATCCTTAAATTATTTCTGTTCTCACTAAAGGGTGATGCTAAGATATGGTTTAATTCTCTTGATCCTGGTTGTGTGCGTAGTCCCGAGGATATGATTTACTACTTCTCTGCTAAATATTTCCCCGCTCATAAGAAACAAGCTGCTTTAAGGGAAATATATAATTTTGTGCAAATTGAAGAAGAGAGTCTCCCACAAGCTTGGGGGAGGCTTCTCCAATTACTTAATGCTTTGCTTGATCATCCTCTCAAGAAAAATGAAATACTTGATATCTTTTATAATGGACTAACCGATGCTTCCAGAGACCACCTGGATAGTTGTGCTGGTTGTGTTTTCACGGAAAGAACACCGGATGAAGCTGAAATTTTATTGAATAATATGTTGACTAATGAAAATAATTGTACACTTCCTGAACCAACTCTTAAGCCAACTCTGAAGAAAAGGGGTATTCTATTTCTCAGTCCTGAAGATATGCAAGAGGCAAAGAAATATATGAAAGAAAAAGGTATTAAAACTGAACATGTTAAGAATTTACCACCTATTGAAGAAATACATGGTCTTAATTTGCCGCCTGTTGAAGAAATACATGGTCTTGATAACCGACACAGGTAGTAAATGTAAATTCTCTCTATAGATTCGATAAATGTGAAATCACATTTACTAAGTTTGCTAGCCCATGCTTGGATGAGTTTGATGACTTTATGGTTAAACAAGAAAACTTCAATGCTTATGTAGGTAGACAATTGAAACACAATGCTAATATGCTTGAACACTTGGGTGATTATATGGCTAATGTTAAAGGTGAACTTAAACTTATTAGTAAACATGCTTCTATGGTTACCACTCAAGTAGAACAAGTGCTTAAAGCTCAGAATGATTTTCTCAATGAAGTAAATAATAAGAAGAATGATAATGTTGTTAGAGTTATGACTAGAGGTGCTAAAATGACTCAGGAACCTTTGTATCCTGAGGGCCATCCTAAGAGAATTGAGCAAGATTCTCAGAGAGCTAATGTAGATGTACCTAGTCCTTCTAAAAGGAAGAAAAAGAAAAATGATAGGACTTTGATGCTTCTAGTGAACCTGTTATTGACACACCTGAGAATCCCAATGATATTTCTATTTCTGATGATGAAACACAATCTGGCAATGAACATGAACCTAGTGATAATGTTATTGATGATGTTCATGTTGATGCTCAACATAGCAATGATAATGATGTAGAGATTGAACCTGTTGTTGATCTTGATAACCCACAATCAAAGAATCAATGTTATGATAAGAGAGACTTTGTTGCTAGGAAGCACGGTAAAGAAAGAGAACCATGGGTTCAGAAACCCATACCTTTTCCTCCTAAACCATCCAAGAAAAAAGATGATGAGGATTTTGAGCGCTTTGCTGAAATGATTAGACCTATCTTTTTGCGTATGCGTTTGACTGATATGCTTAAAATGAATCCTTATGCTAAATATATGAAAGATATAGTTACTGATAAGAGAAAGATACTGAAAGCTGAAATTTCCACCATGCTTGCTAATTATACTTTGAAGGGTGGAATACCAAAGAAACTTGGAGATCCAGGAGTACCAACTATACCATGCTCCACTAAAAGAAACTATGTTAAAACTGCTCTATGTGATCTTGGAGCCGGTGTTAGTGTTATGCCTCTCTCTTTATACCGTAGACTTGATTTGAATAAGTTGACGCCTACTGAAATATCTTTGCAAATGGCTGACAAATCAACTACTATACCTGTCGGTATCTGTGAGGATGTGCCTGTTGTGGTTGCAAACGTTACTATTTTAACGGACTTTGTTATTCTTGATATTCCCGAGGACGATAGCATGTCTATTATTCTTTGAAGACCCTTTTTGAATACTGCAGGGGCTGTTATTGATTGCACCAAAGGCAATGTCACTTTTCATGTTAATGGTAATGAGCATACGGTACACTTTTGTGACGCCCCGAGTCCGACGCGCCAGGTGTCTTCCAGTTATTCGCTGTTGTTGCCTTGTCATTCGCTTGCGTGTTGCATCTTGTCATGTCATCATGTGCATTGCATCATCATGTTTTCTAAACTTGCATCTGTCCGGGTTCCCCCAGTTTTGTTTGTTGTCCGTTCTGAGCCAAGACACACTTGCACGCGCCCGCGGCACGTCCGAAATATTATTTTATAAGTGGCTGAAAAATGTCCTCAGAATGGGATGAAAGTTGGCATGAGGTGTTGTTATATTATCAGTAGGCTACCTGCCAAGTTTCATCGCGTTCGGAGTCCGTTTGAAGCCCCATCGGATAACTATAGCGGCATATAGTCGGTCAAACGTCGGATGTTTTCGGTTTCCGAAAACTGTTACCGGGCTTTCCCTCTCTTTCCTCCCTAGACCATCTACACAGCCCACTACCAACCGCCAGGCCCAACCTAACCTCTCTCGTCAGCCCGCGGCCCTCCTCACGCGCGCGTCCGGAAGCTGTCCCGGACCCGACCCGGGCAGTCGACACCGTTGGATTTGGATCATCCCCAAACATCTATAAAACGTCTCCATTTTCTTAATTGGACTTCCTAACCTATTTTTTTCTCAACCATCCGTTTTAGATCAAAGGGCTTCTATTAGTCTGCTTTTAGATCCACTTGCTATTTAAATAGATCAACCCTAGAAACTAGGGATCTTGTCCCATCCTCCTCGCCGCTGCCACACTCCACCTTGTCGTCTCCCACCTCGGGATCCCCTCCCGATCCCGTAGCCAATCCACCAACCTGCGCCTCCTTCCTTCCTTGTTTTCCCCGAGCCAATCAACCAGCTCCTCCTGATCCGCCAGCGAGCCACCATCAATGCCTCCTGCTTGCCTCGATCCAGCCCACAAGAGAGGAGCTCTTCCTCTGTTTTCTCCTCGAGCCAGCAGCAACACGGCAGCGCCCGAGCGCACCTCACCTCACCGGACTTGCTAGACCCCGCCTCCTCGCGATGTCGCCTCCCCGATAGAACCACCAGGCCGTCCCTCTCCTTGCCTTCGTGCTTTCATCCATCTCCTCTGGATTCTCCCTTTCTCACATCTCTCTCTCTCTCAGGACCCCACGCCATGGATGGGTGAGCCTGCGCCGAGCTCCTCAAGTCCTGCTGCTGCCGCCAAGTTCCCCGCCGCCGTCGCGAGTCCCTTGTCGTTGGCCTTCCCTGCGACCTCGCCTCCTCTGCTTTCCTCGACGAGGATGACCCCAACATCAAGTTCCCAGCCTACTTTGCCTGCTGACATCGTTGTTCCCTGCCATGGACGCGTCCCACGCCCCTACAGCTTGCGGCGACCGCGCTGAACATCACCGGTAGTGCCACCGCGGGACCTCCTCGGCCCTCCTTCTCCTGCCCGAGCTCATGGACGCCCATGCCCTTCGCCGCTTGGAGCCTCGCCTCGCACCGCCCGGCTCCTGCATCCCCGCCGGACATCGCTAGCTTGTGGAGCACAAGTCCATTGTATCTAGCCTCTCCCTTCCTTTTCTTTCCCTCCCGTACATTTTTCCTCCTCCATAACCTCTCTGTCTTCCTTGATGCCATGGACAGGAGCACTCTGCAGCGGTGCAGCCGACCTCGCCCCGTCCGACGACCTTCACGCCTTGACGCCCTCGCTCGGATCCAGCCGCCTAGTTCGTCCGTGCCTCCCCGCCATGCTCCCCGTCCTCCGCCCAAGTCCCGCCATGCCAAGCCCCCTCCAGACGCGGCTCTCCTTTGCTGCATCAAACAGCAGCAGTTCAGGCAAAGGAGGATGGTGCCTCTGCCTCGACACCTCGGGTGTCATCGTTGACCGCGACCGCGTGGGCTGCACCCCGCGAGGCCCAACCTCCCGCACCGCTCTCGGCCACCCGGCCTCATGTTCCACCGTCTGGGCCCAGCCAATGATGAGCTACCAGCAGCTTTCCCCGGCCCAGTTTGCCTCAGACCTGGCCCGTGATGTTTTTTCCCATGCGAGGACGATTTTTCTAATTTCCAGAAAACTGCAGTTTTGCAGAAAAACCCTTGTTGTTCATGCATATCATAACTCACCAACCGTGCATCGCAATTAAACAAACTTAATATGTCAAATGCTTAGAATTTTTTGTATATTAATAATTTGCCACTTTCATCCATGTTTAAAATGTTTAACCTTGCTGTTTGTTCATTTTTCTCAAATGCCATGCAAAAATGCTTTATTTCATAACTAAATAACCATAGCTCCATTTTTTAAATAAAACTTTATATGTAAATGGGGTAGAAAAATGCATAGATTGTCATGGTGACCTTACTTTGCATGTTTAACAACTCTAAAATATGGTTTAGGGAAGAATAGTACCAAATCTAATATATGCTCATGAGGATTTTCCGGAATTGTTGTTTGTCATTTTCGGCCTCATTTAAACTTGCCTACATGGGTAGTTTTATTATGCTTCACCTCTTGCCATGTTTAAGAACATTTAATATTGCTGGGTACCTAAATGAGAGAGAACTAAATAAGTCATGTGGTGTTTCGTCAATATGCAACGGAGTTTCATATTGAGCTCCACTTAATTTGTAGGATTGTTTGTGCATTTTGCCATGCCATGCCTCATTAAACTGGACATGCATCATACTTGGTTGTGCATCATGCCATGTTTATGTGATGGTTGTTTACTATGTTGCTTGCTTCTTTCCGGGTTGCTTCTCTCGTTAGCTTCGGTTTCGTTCCGGAGTTGTGAGGATTCGTTCGACTACGTCCGTTTGTCTTCTTCATGGACTCGTTCTTCTTCCTTGCGGGATTTCAGGCAAGATGACCATACCCTCGAAATCACTTCTATCTTTGCTTGCTAGTTGCTCGCTCTATTGCTATGCCGGGCTACCTACCACTTGCTATATCATGCCTCCCATATTGCCATGACAAGCCTCTAACCCACCTTCCTAGCAAACCGTTGTTTGGCTATGTTACCGCTTTGCATAGCCCCTCTTATAACGTTGCTAGTTGCAGGTGAAGGTGAAGTTTGTTCCAGGTTGGAACATGGATACTGTTGGGATATCATTATTATATCTTATTTACTTTAAAGCATCTATATACTTGGTAAAGGGTGGAAGGCTCGGCCTTATGCCTGGTGTTTTGTTCCACTCTTGCCGCCCTAGTTTCTGTCATACCGGTGTTATGCTTCTTGATTTTGTGTTCCTTACATGGTTGGGTGTTATGGGAACCCCTTGACAGTTCACTTGGAATAAAACTCCTCCAGCAAGGCCCAACCTTGGTTTTACCATTTGCCTCACCACCACCTATACTTTTCCCTTGGGAGTCACGCTATCGAGGGTCATCTTTATTTTAACCCCCCCGGGCCAGTGCTTGTCTAAGTGTTGGTCCGAACCGGGCAGCCTGAGGGGCCACCTCGGGGCACCTTGAGGGCTGGTTTTACTCGTAGCTTGACCTATCCGGTGTTGCCCTGAGAACGAGATATGTGCAGCTCCTATCGGGATTGTCGGCACATCGGGCGGCTTTGCTGGTCTTGTTGTACCATTGTCGAAATGTCTTGTAACCGGGATTCCGAATCTGGTCGGGTCTTCCTGGGAGAAGGAATATCCTTCGTTGGCCGTGAGAGCTTGTGATGGGCTAAGTTGGGACACCCCTGCAGGGTTTGAACTTTCGAAAGCCATGCCCGCGGTTATGGGCAGATGGGAATTTGTTAATATCCGTTTGTAGAGAACTTGACACTTAACTTAATTAAAATGAATCAACCGCGTGTGTAGCCGTGATGGTCTCTTCTCGGCGGAGTCCGGGAAGTGAACACGGTTCTTGTGTTATGCTTGAACGTAAGTAGATTGAGGATCACTTCTTGATCACTTCTAGCTTCACGACCGTTGCATTGCTTCTCTTCTCGCTCTCATTTGTGTATGTTAGCCACCATATATGCTTAGTGCTTGATGCAGCTCCACCACATTACCCCTTTCCTACCCATAAGCTTAAATAGTCTTGATCTCGCGGGTGTAAGATTGCTGAGTCCTCGTGACTCACAGATACTTCCAAACAGTTGCAGGTGTCGATGATACCAGTGTAGATGACGCAACCGGGCTCAAGTGGGAGCTTGATAAAGATCTTGTTCATTGTGTTGTTTCATTTCATGTTGATCGGTAGTGGAGCCCAGTTGGGACGATTGGGGATCTAGCACTTGGGGTTATCTTTCTTTGTTTTGGTTTCGTAGTCGGACCTTGATTGTATTCTGGATAATGTATGACTATTTATGTATTGTGTGAAGTGGCGGTTGTAAGCCGACTCTTTATCCCTTTCTTATTCAGTACATGGGATGTGTAAAGATTACCCCTCTTGCGACAGACCTACCATGCGGCTATGCCTCTAAGTCGTGCCCCGACACGTGGGAGATATAGCCGCATTGTGGGCTATATAACGGATGCTTTTTGAAGGTTGAGGTACACAATTTCTGAAGGTTTCTTGGTTATGTGTTGAAGGATGGATACAGCTGGATGTAGGTATTGTTAGTTTGGGTGAGATATTGTGCTTCCCCTGTATCCCCAACACCTGATTGCATAACCAGAAAGTTTCGGGAGTTTATAAGTGGGAATTCAAGTAGCTCCTTGAATATCTTTCCAACAAACACATGATATGATATGGGGTCTATCATATGTTTGTTTCCGGCTTATTTTGCAAGCCAATCCTTTGTTTTGTTTTTCAGTTGTGGTATTCGAGTTGATTCGAAGTCAAATGTTGATTCCATACCTTTCCTAAGCGGTGTTCTCATATTCCTATGTGAATACAAATCCTTCTTGATCTTTGAGTTTTCCATCTCAATTTCTTCTGAACCGGTGTGTCTCTCTTCAAGTGGATCCGATCTTTTTCAACATCCGTAAGATCAACTCAAGTCTTCTCAACGTTGTTTGTTTCATCCGTCCCAAGTTGCCTTTGTTTTCCCGCCCTCCCACCCTTTTTCTTCAGGACTAAGATTTCTTAATCAAGTATCCATCTTATTGATGTGAAGTCTCTCCATTCTTTTCCGTCAATATTCTTATCTGGTGATTCTCAGGAAGATACTAACGGAGCTTCAAGTTCATCATTCTTCGTTTCTTTTATCTTCTCTGGTGGATTCAAATCAAGCTTTTGGTGTTGATCTTATCCTTTCCTCGTTTCAAATGTTTTCCCATGCCGTTGCACCTCTTAATCTTTCACCTCTCGCTATTCATTTGTTCGGGAGTGCTGAAGATATCTCAGAAGTCTCGTCTTTTCATTCAAGATCCGTTCAACCTATTTCAAGGTTGTCATCTCATTCTGGCCATTTAATTCAACTGGTGCAATCTCTCTTCAAATCATTTCACTGGTGTTTATCTTGAGTGGGCCCTAACCCACAGGTTTTTCCCTAGGATCTTACCTAACTCTTCTAATTTTTGCGGAGTTATTCTCAAATTCATTTCAAAGTTTGACGTAAGAATGAATTATCATCAGTAATATGTCTTTCTCCAAGATCTTTCAAATTCTTTTCATCGTTGGTTCAACCTTTCTAATTTTCATTCCGGAGTACCTCAAAAATTCATGGTGGTGTTTCTCGTCATCATTCTCGAATTTTGAAGACCGAAGAAGAGCTTCGCTTAAATTCTTACCCGTTCTTCCAAAGATTCATGGTTCAAGCTTGATGCCATCCTCTCAGAATTGTTTTCGATTGTGAGAATTATTTTCAACCATCCGGAGCAATTCAAGAGTCTTTTTAGATTGATTCTCCAGAGCCCATCATCTCAGAATTATTCATTCCAGCTTTCAGCTCTCGTTCTCAAAATCTTACCGGTGCATCATGCAAATATCCTCTAATCAGTTCGTGATCTCTTTGTTCTCATGTATCTAAATTCCCTCAAGTATCGTCATTCGTTCTCTAATTCTCGCCGGTGTTTCTTTATCTTTTCTTCGTTCATTTTCAATTCTTACGGTGGTTCATTCAAGATTTCTTTTCCTTCGTTATCATATCAATTCATTCGTTGTTTCCAAATCCTACCGGTGGTTCATTGAGTTTACGCTATATCTCTCTTAAGCCTTTCTACGAGAATAAGTAGTATGCCAAATCCGTTGCTTGTCATCAATTTATATTGGTGAAGGATGAGCATAACATAATTCTTATTCTTGTTTCACCCAAATGATTAATTTCTTATCCTGGAGGCTCATCAAAATTATTGATTTCATTTGTTCATCTTTCTTTTCGGAGTTCCAAGTTTTTCTCAGTTATATCATCACGAAGCTCCATCTAAATCATTGCAAGGATTCACCTTGTGCTATCAACTTCTATTTCTTTTTATCATCCTTTTATTACCGGAGTTCTTCATGGAGGCTCTACATGATGGTTAGTCAAGAATTATTTTCATTCTTCAATTGTTCTTCAAGATCTCTCTCGGAGCTAAGATCCGCCAAGCTATACTGTCAAATAAACATGGTGTTCAACACATGCCTTGTTTTGAGGAGTTCAAGCATTCTTCATATTGCATTCCGAAGTGAAATTCTTTCATATCTCATCTTTTGAGGTGGTGTTATGTCATTGTTGATAATTTCCCTTTGTGTTTCATGATTCACAAGTTTTTCAAGAGTGGCATATCTAAATCCATCATTTTCTCTTCGGTCAAGTCATCTTTTCAACCAATCAATCTCTTCATTGGAGTTATCTTGGGTTATATTTCATCTAAAGCTTTCCCTAAAGAGTGTTGCTATTTATGGTGCTTATAAAGGACCCAAGTTCTTCATCTATCATCCCGGTGAAATAAGTTTCTCGTTCCCTTGTCCATGGCAATCCAATTTTTTGTTTCCGTAGTGGCAGAATTTTGCCTCAATTTTGAGAGGTCTTCCATAAGTCCACTACAAGCTTACTCTTTTCATTGTTGGTTTTCCAACAACGCTGTTCGAACCTTCTCCTAAAGATGCTTTTTCAAGCTCATTTGAGGTAGAAGATGTTGTTTTCTCCTTCGTTCTTTTGATTCCATTCTTACATTTGTTCCAGAGGCTCTCTTCACTCATCATCTCAGATTGTGAGGACCATGTTTTTTCGTGCTTATCCATTTAACCAGAGTGTCGTGCCCTCTCTTCAAGGTCTTCCCATTCTATCAAGTTCTTATCGTTCTTTGTACTTCTCGTTTCAACCGGAGTGCTTGCATGTACTTCTTGTCCATTGCACCCCTTTTTCTTATGTCTTTCAACCTACAAGGTTCTCGTAATGTTCCTTGTTCCTCTTTTCTAACAGAGTGTTTTCAACTTTGTTCATCATCGTTGTATTCTTTCTTTCAATTTGTTTCAACCTCTCAAGGTTCTTGGGTTTCACTCGTTTGTCAAAGAAGCAACTTAGTTTTACCTCTTCTCTTCCTCTTTCGCTTCCCTCCAGTGCCATCCTAGATCTCGGGACGAGATCCTCTCGTAGTCGTGGAGTGTTGTGATGCCCCGAGTCCGACGCGCCAGGTGTCTTCCAGTTATTCGCTGTTGTTGCCTTGTCATTCGCTTGCGTGTTGCACCTTGTCAACAGCACAACGCCCGAGCGCACCTCACCTCACCGGACTTGCTGGACCCCCCCTCCTCGCGATGTTGCCTCCCCGATAGCACCACCAGGCCGTCCCTCTCCTTGCCTTCGCGCTTTCATCCATCTCCTCTGGATTCTCCCTTTCTCACATCTCTCTCTCAGGACCCCACACCATGGATGGGTGAGCCCCGCGCCGAGCTCCTCAAGTCCTGCTGCTGCCGCCAAGTTCCCCGCCGCCGTCGCGAGTCCCTTGTCGTCGGCCTTCCCTGCGACCTTGCCTCCTCTGCTTCGCTCGATGAGGACGACCCCAACATCAAGTTCCCAACCTACTTTGCCTGTTGCCATCGTCCTTCCTTGCCATGGACGCGTCCCACACCCCAGCAGCTTGAGGCGACCATGTTGAACATCACCGGTAGTGCCACCACGGGACCTCCTCGACCCTCCGTCTCCTGCCCGAGCTCATGGACGCCCATGCCCTTCACCGCTTGGAGCCTCACCTCGCACCGCCCGGGTCCTGCATCCCCGCCGTACCTCGCTAGCTTGTGGAGCACCAGGCCAGTGTATCTAGCCTCTCCCTTCCTTTTCTCCCCCCCCCTCCCCGTACATTTTTCCTCCTCCATAACCTCTCTGTCTTCCTTGACGCCAGGGACAGGAGCACTCTGCAGCGATGCAGCCGACCCCGCCCCGTCCGGCGACCTTCACGCCTCGATGCCCTCGCTCGGATCCAGCCGCCTAGTTCGTCCGCGCCTCCCCGCCATGCTCCCCGTCCTCCGCCCAAGTCCCGCCGCGCCAAGTCCCCACCAGCCGCGACTCTCCTTTGCTGCATCGAACAACAACAGTCCAGGCACAGGAGGATGGTGCCTCTGCCTTGACACCTCGGGTGTCATCGTTGACCGCGACCGCGTGGGCTGCACCCCACGAGGCCCAACCTCCCGCATCGCTGTAGGCCGCCCGGCCTCCTGTTCCACCGTCTGGGCCCAGCCCATGGTGAGCTACCAGCAGCTTTCCCCAGCCCACTTTGCCTCAGATCTGGCCCGTGATGTTTTTTCCCCTGCGAGGAAGATTTTTCTAATTTCCAGAAAACTGCAGTTTTGTAGAAAAACCCTTGTTGTTCATGCATATCATAACTCACCAACCGTGCATTGGAATTAAACAAACTTAATATGTAAAATGCTTAGAATTTTGTGTAGATTAATAATTTGCCACTTTCATCCATGTTTAAAATGTTTAACTTTGTTGTTTGTTCATTTTGCTCAAATGCCATGCAAAAATGCTTTATTTCATAACTAAATAACCGTAGCTCCATTTTAAATAAACTTTATATGTAAAAGGGGTAGAAAAATGCATAGATTGTCATGGTGACCTTACTTTGCATGTTTTACAACTCTAAAATATGGTTTAGGGAAGAACAATACCAAATTTAATATATGCTCATGAGGATTTTCCGGAATTATTGTTTGTCATTTCCGGCCTCATTTAAACTTGCCTACATAGGTAGTTTTATTATGCTTCACCTCTTGCCATGTTTAAGGACATTTAATATTGATGGGTACCTAAACGAGAGAGAACTAAATAAGTCATGTGGTGTTTCGTCAATATGCAACGGAGTTGCATATTAAGCTCCACTTAATTTGTAGGATTGTTTGTGCATTTTGCCATGCCATGCCTCATTAAACCGAACATGCATCATACCTGGTTGTGCATCATGCCATGTTTATGTGATGGTTGTTTACTATGTTGCTTGCTTCTTTCCAGGTTGCTTCTCTCGTTAGCTTCGGTTTTGTTCCGGGGTTGTGAAGATTCGTTCGACTATGTCCGTTTGTCTTCTTCATGGACTCGTTCTTCTTCCTTGCGGGATTTCAGGCAAGATGACCATACCCTCGAAATCACTTCTATCTTTGCTTGCTAGTTGCTCGCTCTATTGCTATGCCCGCTACCTACCACTTGCTATATAATGCCTCCCATATTGCCATGACAAGCCTCTAACCCACCTTCCTAGCAAACCGTTGTTTGGCTATGTTACCACTTTGCTTAGCCCCTCTTATAGCGTTGCTAGTTGCAGGTGAAGATGAAGTTTGTTCCAGGTTGGAACATGGATGTTGTTGGGATATCATTATTATATCTTATTTACTTTAATGCATCTATATACTTGGTAAAAGGTGGAAGGATCGGCCTTATGCCTGGTGTTTTGTTCCACTCTTGCCGCCCTAGTTTTCGTCATACCGGTGTTATGCTCCTTGATTTTGTGTTCCTTACACGGTTGGGTGTTATGGGAACCCCTTGACAATTCTCTTTGAATAAAACTCCTCCAGCAAGGCCCAACCTTGGTTTTACCATTTGCCTCATCACCACCTATACTTTTCCCTTGGGAGTCGCGCTCTCGAGGGTCATCTTTATTTTAACCCCCCAGGCCAGTGCTTGTCTAAGTGTTGGTCCGAACCGGGCAGCCTGCGGGGCCACCTCGGGGCACCTCGAGGGCTGGTTTTACTCGTAGCTTGACCTATCTGGTGTTGCCCTGAGAATGAGATATGTGCAGCTCCTATCGGGATTGTCGGCACATCGGGCGGCTTTGCTGGTCTTGTTTTACCATTGTCGAAATGTCTTGTAACCGGGATTCCGAGTCTGATCGGGTCTTCCTGGGAGAAGGAATATCCTTCGTTGACCGTGAGAGTTTGTGATGGGCTAAGTTGGGACACCCCTGTAGGGTTTGAACTTTCGAAAGCCATGCCCGCGATTATGGGCAGATGGGAATTTGTTAATATCTGGTTGTAGAGAATTTGACGCTTAACTTAATTAAAATGAATCAACCGCGTGTGTAGCCGTGATGGTCTCTTCTCGGCGGAGTCCGGGAAGTGAACACGGTTCTTGTGTTATGCTTGAACGTAAGTAGATTCAGGATCACTTCTTGATCACTTATAGCTTCACGACTATTGCATTGCTTCTCTTCTCGCTCTCATTTGCGTATGTTAGCCACCATATATGCTTAGTGCTTGTTGCAGCTCCACCACATTACCCCTTTCCTACCCATAAGCTTAAATAGTATTGATCTCGCGGGTGTGAGATTGCTGAGTCCTCGTGACTCACAGATACTTCCAAATAGTTGCAGGTGTCGATGATACCAGTGTAGATGACGCAACCGGGCTCAAGTGGGAGCTCGATGAAGATCTTGTCTGTTGTGTTGTTTCGTTTCCTGTTGATCAGTAGTGGAGCCCAGTTGGGACGATCGGGGATCTAACATTGGGGTTGTCTTTCTTTGTTTTGGTTCCGTAGTCGGACCTTGATTGTATTCTGGATAATTTATGACTATTTATGTATTGTGTGAAGTGGCGGTTGTAAGCCGACTCTTTATCCCTTTCTTATTCAGTACATGGGATGTGTAAAGATTACCCCTCTTGCGACAGACCTACCATGCGGTTATGCCTCTAAGTCGTGCCCCGACATGTGGGAGATATTGCCGAATTGTGGGTGTTACAACTTTCCGAGGAAACAACCTCAAGTCCACAGTGTCAATTCTATTGGAAAATTTTCAACCATCATTATTGGAGGTTTTGAATTTCCTCTTCCTACTGTCAAGAAGAAATATGATATTCTTATTGTTGAGGATGTGCATATCCCCGTTGAGGTAACCTAGTGTTATTCGAAATTTCTCCGGTTTCATGCGATTCGGAATGAGTTTGTTAACAAGACTTGATCAACCTTGTTAGTGGATTCCTTTTGATGAGCATGAGATGGATGAAGTTACAAAACACAACTTTCTGTACCCTCTTTTTATTTTCTTTTATTTATATTAAATAAAGCTAAAATAGTATTTTCTGTCTATTTTCTGAATTATCCGTGCAATAAAAAATACCCTGAAAATAAAAGTTCTCCAAATGCCGTGGAATTTAAATATGTTTTTTTCTAGAATATTTGAGAATATCTGGCACTGAAAACATAGCAGGGGGAGCAACCACGTGCCCATGAGGGTGGAGGGCGCGCCCACCCCCTGGGCGCGCCCCCCTGCCTCATGGACCCCACGTGGGTCCCCTCCACTAATTCCAGCCACCACACACTCCTTCTTCCTCCCAAAAAAATCACTAGCCAGCTCAAACCTGAGTTCTTGCTCATCTTGCTGCCATTTTCGATCTCCTAGCTCAAAGCTCCATTCACAAAACTGCTTTGGGGGATTGTTCTTTGGTATGTGACTTCTCCAATGGTCCAATTAGTTTTTGTTCTAGTGCTTTATTCATTGCTAATTTTTTGCTGCTTAGGTGACCCTGTTCTTGAGCTTGCATGTCAAATTTATGTTGTCAAAAGTAGTTTTAATGCATGATATGGCCTCTAGGCACTTGTGGGAGTAGTTGCTATCTATTTTGTTGAGTTTGGTTCACTTTTATTTTTAAGTTGCTAAAAATTTCAGAAATTTTTGAGAGAAGGAAATATGTTTAGGAAAATGTACCAAGGTGGTTCTTCAAGGAAGCAAGGACCCAGACCTGCAATACGCGATGCAGACGATGAACCACTGAGGGACGCTCAAGTGCGGCCTTGTGAATGGTCGTCAGAGGATTTCACGGTCCAAGCAGGAATTAAAGAGGAATTTGATGCATATGCGCGTAATGCTGATCTGGAGAGCTTCGAGGCAGATAAGTGTCGGCAATACCTCTATTTAACTGATTCATTTGTGGGAAGGTTTAAATTTTCATCCTCGCGCAATTCACAAACTGTCTTGTTTGATCTTTATGATAAATCTTTTACCATGGATTTTGAGGATTTTAATACTGCCTGCAAACTCCCACAATGGGGTAGTGCTAGTGAACCTAGCAAATATGAGCTTAGAGATTTTCTTGCTAGTATTACAGTGGGGGAATCTAGAGATGTAACACAAGCCACCATAGGGAGCATTCATTTTCCCGCTATACACTATTTTGCTCTCTTGATAGGAAGGTGCATAAATGGTAAAGATGAAGCATGTCACATGTGTGTACCTGATCTTAGCGTTCTCAGGAGCGCTGTTTTAGGAGATAAACAATACAACTTGGGGGCTATCGTTGCACGTAGGTTGCATAATAATAGTATTCATGGAGATTTCTTTGGTGGAATTTATGCAACTCGTATAGCTAACTTTCTTGAGATACCCATATTGAGTTGCCTCCTACTTATTTAGATTATAATGCCATGGTTCGTCATCAGTTTGTTGAGAGGAACAATCAGTTCCTCCAGTACCGACTAATCTTTGACAGACAACGCACCTATCACGTCGCTCTCCCTGCTCCTGCCTTCTTTGACTTTCAAGCAAAAGGCAGATATATTATAACCAGAGAGGAGGCGACCGAGTACGAGAGGAGGGCGGAGGCAACTCGCCTCCAAGCTGCAGCTCATCAGGCAATTGCCGCTGCATCTCAGTACGACCCTAGCTACAACTTTGATCCATGGGCATAGACCAACTTGGGCCAAAAGCCTAAGCTTGGGGGAGTACGTACTTCTCACCGACATTACATTCTTGTTCACACACTCATGCCAGTTGTCGGTGCTCATACTCTTTCATTGTCTCATCCATGCTAGTTTATTTTCATTTTCTCGCTTTCTTCTTGTGTGTTTGAGAAACCTTAAGAAAAACCAAAAATATTAGTTGTAGCTTTTAGTTAGTTTACTTTCCATGCCTATAGTAGTAGTAATTAAAATAAAACCCAAAAAGATTTCTCGTACTTATTTTGCTTGTTGGGAGCTTTCCCGTGTAAAAAGTTTTGTTTCTCTTCTTTCCTTTGGGGGTCGAGAGGAGAAGACCGTAATGAAAATGTTGAGTGGCTCTTATATGCATTATTGTTGATCTAACAAAGATCCCATATTACCTTGTCTTCTCTCTTGAATTGAATGCTTGCAGATTTCATCTTAGTCCAATGCACGTGCACTATTATTATTATCCACACTATTCGGTCGTGCAAGTGAAAGGCAATAATGATGATTATATGATGAACTTATTGAGATGAGAAAAGCTGGTATGAACTCGACCTCTCTTGTTTTTGTAAATATGATTAGTTCATCATTCCTGATTCAGCCTATTATGAAAGAAACATGTTTGCAATGACAATTAGAGATTGTAGTTGCTTATGCCATGCTTAATTAGCTAGGAGTTTATAATGGTTTACCATGCGTGCCAACATGCTATTAAAATGGTTATGATGTGGTATGATAGGGTGGTATCCTCCTTTGAACGATTCGAGTGGCTTGACTTGGTACATGTTCACACATGTACTTGAAACAAAATCAACATAGCCTCTACGATATTTATGTTCATGGTGCATTATATCCTACTCATGCTTACATTCGGTGTTGATTAATTTTAATGCATGTTCATGACTGTTGTCGCTCTCTAGCTGGTCGCTTCCCAGTCTTTTTCTAGCCTTCACTTGTACTAAGCGGGAATACTGCTTGTGCATCCAACTCCATAAACCCCAAAGTTGTTCCATATGAGTCCACCATACCTACCTATATACGGTATCTACCTGCCGTTCCAAGTAAATTTGTATGTGCCAAACTCTAAACCTTCAAATAAACATTCTGTTTTGTATGCTCGAATAGCTCATGTATCAACTAGGGCTATCTATATCTTCCATGCTAGGCGGGTTATTCTCAAGAGGAGTGGACTCCGCTCCCCACTCATGAGAAAATGGCTGGTCACCGGGATGCCCAGTCCCATGCTTTATGCAAATCAAATCAAAATAACTGCAAACAAAACTCCCCCGGGACTCTTGTTAGTTGGAGGCCGGTTGTTTCGGGCAAGCCATGGATTGATGCTTGTTGGTGGAGGGGGAGTATAAACTTTACCATTCTGTTTGGGAACCGCCTATAATGTGTGTAGCATGGAAGATATCGAGATCTCTCGGTTTTTATGTTGACAATGAGAGTATACCACTCAAAATATTATTCATATCTATTTCAAAACCGAGCTCTGGCACCTCTACAAATCCCTGCTTCCCTCTGCGAAGGGCCTATCCATTTACTTTTATGTTGAGTCATCATCCTCTGATTAAAAAGCACCAGTTGGAGAGCACCGCTGTCATTTGCATCCATTACTGTTAGTTTACGTTGCGTATGACTTGACTGGATCTCTTTTACCATGAATTACAATGTCTAGTCAGTCCTTGATCTTTAAAGGTGATGTGCATTTATGTTTTGCGGTCTCAGAAAGGGCTAGCGAGATACCATCTTGTTATATCATATTATGATTGTTTTGAGAAAGTGTTGTCATCCGAGATTTATTATTATTGCTCACTAGTTGATTATGCCATTGATATGAGTAAACATGAGACCTAAATGTTATTTTGAATATGGTTAGTTCATAATCTTTGCTGAAAACCTGAATGCTGGCTTTACATATTTACAACAACAAGAGCAAACAGAGTTTGTAAAAGTTTTTCATTATCACTTTCAGTTTATCAACTGAATTGCTTGAGGACAAGCAAAGGTTTAAGCTTAGGGGAGTTGATACGTCTCCGTCGTATCTACTTTTCCAAACACTTTTGCCCTTGTTTTGGACTCTAACTTGCATGATTTGAATGGAACTAACCCGGACTGACGCTGTTTTCAGCAGAATTGCCATGGTGTTATTTTTGTGCAGAAATAAAAGTTCTCGGAATGACCTGAAAATCAACTGAGATTATTTTTGGAATATATAAAAAATACCGGCGAAAAGATCGACATCAGAGGGCCCACACCCCTGGGCGCGCCCCCTGCCTCGTGGGCCCCCTAACGCTCCACCGACCTCAACTCCAACTCCATATATTCGTGTTTGGGGAGAAAAAACTCAGAGAGAAGGATTCATCGCGTTTTACGATACAGAGCCGCCGCCAAGCCCTAAACTCTCTCGGGAGGGCTGATCTGGAGTCCTTTCGGGGCTCCGGAGAGGGGAATTCGTCGCCATCGTCATCATCAACCTTCCTCCATCACCAATTTCATGATGCTCACCGCCGTGCGTGAGTAATTCCATCGTAGGCTTGCTAGACGGTGATGGGTTGGATGAGATTTATCATGTAATCGAGTTAGTTTTGTTAGGGTTTGATCCCTAGTATCCACTATGTTCTGAGATTGATGTTGCTATGACTTTGCTATGCTTAATGCTTGTCACTACGGCCCGAGTGCCATGATTTCAGATCTGAACCTATTATGTTTTAATGAATATATGTGAGTTCTTGATCCTATCTTGCAAGTCTACAGTAACCTACTATGTGTTATGATCCGGCAACCCCGAAGTGACAATAATTGGGACCTCTCCCGGTGATGACCGTAGTTTGAGGAGTTCATGTATTCACTATGTTTTAATGCTTTGGTCCGGTACTCTATTAAAAGGAGGCCTTAATATCCCTTAGTTTCCAATAGGACCCCGCTGCCACGGGAGGGTAGGACAAAAGATGTCATGCAAGTTCTTTTCCATAAGCACGTATGACTATATTCGGAATACATGCCTACATTACATTGATGAACTGGAGCTAGTTTGATGTCACCCTATGTTATGACTATTACATGATCGATCGTATCCGGCATAATTATCCATCACCGATCCAATGCCTACGAGCTTTTCCATATATTTTTCTTCGCTTATTTACTTTTCCGTTGCTACTGTTACAATCACTATAAAACAAAAAATATTACTTTTGCTACCGTTACCACTACTATCATATTAGTTTGCTACTAAATACTTTGCTGCAGATATTAAGTTTCCAGGTGTGGTTGAATTGACAACCTAACTGCAAATACTTGAGAATATTCTTTGGCTCCCCTTGCGTCGAATCAATAAATTTGGGTTGAATACTCTACCCTCAAAAACTGTTGCGATCCCCTATACTTGTGGGTTATCAAAGGATCAAGTCAAGATAGTCTCCCGGCCACGCACCATTTCTGGCGTTGTTGTTGGGGAGGATCTTCAACATATACCAGGTTCCTAATCACAAATCTCATATCTTCGCAATTTACATTATTTGCCATTTGCCTCTCATTTTCCACTCCCCCACTTGACAAAAATTTGTCGTTTTATTCACCTCTCATTTCCCATTCGCCGTTTTCTTGCCGGATCTGTTTTTGAGTGCAATCTTCTTGTGTGATCATCATGACTCAAGAGAACACCAAGTTATGTGATTTCTTAAATACCAACAATAATGATTTTATTGGCACTCCGATTGCTCCTCCCGTCACTAGTGCGTAGTCTTGTGATATTAATACTGCTTTGTTGAATATTGTTATGAAAGACCAATTTTTGGGTACTCCTAATGAGGATGTCGCGTCCCATCTTAATACCTTCGTGGAATTATGTGATATGCAAAAGAAAAAATATGTGGACAATGATGTGGTCAAGATGAAATTATTTCCGTTTTCTTTGCGTGATTCTGCAAAAAATTGGTTCTCTTCTTTGCCTCACAATAGTATCGATTCTTGGAATAAGTGCAAAGATGCTTTTATCACTAAGTATTTTCCGCCCGCAAAAATTATTTCCCTTAGAACCCAGATCATGAATTTCAATCAACTTGAACATGAGCATGTTGCACAATCTTGGGAAGGATGAAAATGATGCGAAGGAATTGCCCAACTCATGGGTTAAATCTTTGGATGATCATACAAAATTTTATGCGGGGTTGAATTTTCTTTCTCATAAACTTTTAGATTCCATTGCTGGTGGTACTTTTATGGAAATTACTTTGGGTGAATCCACCAAATTTCTTGATAATATTATGGCAAATTATTCGCAATGGCATACCGAAAGAGCTCCTACTAGTAAAAAAGTTAATTCGGTTGAAGAAATTTCTTCTTTGAGTGAAAAAGTTGATGCTCTTGTGAAATTGGTTGCTAGTAGAAGTACTCCTATTTATCTTAATGATAGGCCTTTGTCTACTTTGATTGAGCAAAATAGTGATGCCATAGATGTGAATTTTATCTCTTGAAATAATTTCAACAACAATGCTTATAGAGGTAATTTTAATCCTAGGCCTTTTCCTAGTAATTCCTCTAATAATTATGGTAATTCCTATGTAAATCAATCTTATAATAATAATAGGAACACCTCTGATCTTGAGAACAATATTAAAGAATTTATCAATACACAAAAAGTTTTCAACACTTCCATAGAAGAAAAGTTGAGTAAGATTTATGATTTGTCTAGAAGTGTTGATAGAATTGCTCATGATGTGGAAAATCTCAAGATGAAAATTTTTGTGCCTAAGGTTGATGAATCAATTAAAGATCTTTATGTTTCTATGGATGAAAGTAAGAAAAGAATCGCTATGCTTAGAGCTAAAAGAAATTTTTTTAGAAAAAAGCATTTTCTAGTGGTTTCTTTCGCAAAAGTGATCAAGATCTTAAAATGATTGGTGTTTCTTCTATTGATTCCTTGTTTAGTAAGGTTAATATTGATGAAAAAGGGACTGGAGAAGAGTCAACTTTAGATATAAGGCATCCCAATATTTCGGAGGGTGAAAATCTTGTTGAGAAATTTGATGAAAATGGGTTTGGAGAGGTTAAAACTTTAGCTAGTGATGTACCCACTCTTTTGCATTACAAAGACTTTAGTGACGATAGTTTCTCTTTGATTGATTGTATTTCTTTGTTGCAATCCATGATAAATTCACCCCATGCTTATGAACAAAATAAAGCTTTTACTAAACATATTGTTGATGCTATGGTGAAAGCTTTTGAAGAAAAAATGGAATTAGAAGTTTCAATTCCTAGAAAATTGCATGATGAATGGGAACCTATTATCAAAGTCAAGATTAAAAATTATGAGTGTTTTTCTTTGTGTGACTTGGGTGCTAGTGTTTCTACTATTCTGAAATCTTTATGTGATGTGCTTGGTCTTACTAATCTTGAAGAGTGTTCTTTGAATTTGCACTTGGCGGATTCTACTATTAAAAAGCCTATGGGAAGAATTAATGATGTTCTTATTCTTGCAAATAGGAATTATGTGCCTGTAGATTTTATTGTTCTTGATATTGATTGCAATCCGTCTAGTCCAATTATTCTTGGTAACCCGTTTTTACGCACTATCGGTGTCGTGATTGATATGAAAGAAGGCAATATTAAGTTCCAATTTCCTTTGAGGAAGGGTATGGAACACTTTCCTAGAACTAGAATTAAGCCACCTTATGAATCAATCATGAGGGCATCTTATGGGTCTCGAACCAAAGATGACAAAACTTAGGTCCTTGCTTTATGCCTAGCTAAGGGCGTAAAACTATAGCGCTTGTTGGGAGGCAACCCAATGAACAAAATTTATGTTTGCCTTTTGCTTTCTATTCTTGTGTGTTAGCACAATTATGCTACTATTATGGTTATGTTTTTTGTGTTTTGGTTAGTGTTTGTGCCAAGTAAAGCCTTTAGGATCTTCTTGGGTGATAGTTGTTTGATCTTGCTGAAAAACAGAAAGTTTTATGCTCACGAAATTAATTTTCACTTTTTACCAGAGAGTGATAAAATACCCATTCCACCTGCAGTAGATCAGTATACAAATTCTTCAGGTCGTCCTAATTTGTCAAAATGTTTGGAGTTAGAAAAGTATTCGAAATAGTCAGATTGCTACAGACTGTTCTGTTTTGACAGATTCTGTTTTCTTTGTGTTGTGTGCTTATTTTGATGGCTCTATGGTTTTCTTTGATGAGTTTTTGCCATAGAAAAGTTGGAATACAATAGATATAATACAAAAACAAAATATGAATTGGTTTGATACAGTACTTATAGTAGTGATTTATTATTTTCTTACACTAACGGATCTCACGAAGGTTTTGTTGAGTTTGTGTGATTGAAGTTTTCAAGTTTTGGGTTATCTTACGATGGATGAAGGAAGAATGGAAGAGCCTAAGCTTGGGGATGCCCCAGCATCCCAAACTATTATCCAAAAGTGAGCAACCAACTAAGCTTGGGGATGCCCCCGAGTGGCATCCCCGCTTTCTTCCAACGATCATTGGAATTTTACTTGAAACTATATTTTTATTCGTCACATGATATGTGTTTTGCTTGGAGCGTGTTGTATGATATGAGTCTTTGCTTGTTTTATTTTGTGTTTTAAGTTATCAATCCTTGCTGGACACACCTATTTGAGAGAGCCAAAATTATGTCATGACTTTTTAGAATTGCTCTCTATGCTTCACTTAAATTTTTATGAGCAATGGACTTGCTCTAGTGCTTCACTTATATCTTTTTGAGCACGGTGTGCTTTAGTATTTTTGAAGAAATGCTCTCTTCCTTCACTTAAATTTATTTGAGAGTTAGTAAAATTTACAAGAAATTCTCTTTTGCTTCACTTAAATTAATTTGTGAGAAAGAAAGAAAAATTATTATGCCCATGATCTTCACTTATATTTGTTGGAGCGTGTCAAAAGCAATACATGAAAATTAGTCCCAAAGTGATAAGATATCCAAAAAGGATATAATAAAAACTTTCATGAAGATCATTGGACAAAATAAACTTGATTCTTAGTAATAGTTTTGTGATATGATGATGTGATATGTGAGTCATCTTGATGAGTAATTATGCTTTAGTAAGAATAATGGTGTTAAGGTTTGTGATTCCCTATGCAAGTACGAAAGTCAATAGTCATGCAATGAAATTATATCCTACTTATGGTGCATTATTTAGTGTTATTTATGCTTAATGTTTGCTTATGAGATTATCTGTTTCTTAGTTGGTCACTTATGAATCTTTTGCTAGCCTTCATTTTGCACTAAGTATGATCACTACTTGTGCATCCAAAAACCTTTAACCTAGTGTTGCCACATGAGTCCACTATATCTACCTATATGTGGTATTCTTTTTCCGTTCTAAGCAAATTTGCATGTGCCATCTCTAATTTTCAAAATACACTTCTCTTTTGTGTGTTTGTTTCGCTCGCGGAGCGGTGAGGGGTGTCTAATATTTTCCATGCTAGATGTGTTATTCTCAAGATGAGTGTTTATTCACTTGTCATTGCACGAGAGTAAGGCAAAGGTATTAGGGATGCCCAGTCCCGAAATGCAAAAAAATGAAATTACTTTATGTTGTCAAATAATAAATTCCTTGGAAACTGTTGGTATGGAGGGCACCCGTGGATACGGTTAGCCATGGAAAGTGAAAGTTATGGTGGAAAAAGGAATAAACTTTATTTTCTGTTTGGGAACCGCCTATGATATATCTATGCATGGAAAGTATTGGGAACTCTAAGTCGTTTTTGTTGGTGGGATGGATACACCTCTCAAAAAAAATTATCTCTAAGTTTTTCGCTTTGAGCTCTGGAACCTCTACAAATCCCTACTTCCCTCTGCGAAGGCCTTTCTTTTACTTTATGCAATTTTTATTTTGAATCTCCATCTTCTCTTATGAAAGCACCAACTAGGAGGCAATATGATCGTACTTAAGCATTGGGTGTAGCTAATATTTGAGTGTGTTTCATGAATGGATCAATGTTTGAGCATGATGGGCTAGGGATAACGTATTTTAGCGTTGATATTTTGAAAGACATGGTTGTTTGTTGTTATGCTTGAGTATCTAAATTATCATGTCAAAACTAGACTATAGCTTTGAACAACTAAAAGTCCAATTATCCACGCTATAAAGAAAAGAATATGATATGACATGATAGGCAACATTCCACACAAAAATTCTATTTTTATCACTTACCTACTCGAGGACGAGTAGGAGTTAAGCTTGGCGATGCTAATACGTCTCCAACGTATCTATAATTTTTTATTGTTCCATGTTGTTATATTGTCAATCTTGAATTATGCGATATGCAACAGAAAAAAAGCTGTGGACAATGATGTGGTCAAGATGAAATTATTTCCATTTTCTTTGCATGATTCTGCAAAAATTTGGTTCTCTTATTTGCCTCGCAATAGTATTGATTCTTGGAATAAGTGCGAAGATGCTTTTATCACTAAGTATTTTCCACCCACAAAAATTATTTCCCTTAGAACCCAGATCATGAATTTCAAGCAACTTGAACATGAGCATGTTGCACAATCTTGGGAAAGGATGAAAATGATGCTAAGGAATTGCCCAACTCATGGGTTAAATCTTTGCATGATCATACAAATTTTTTATGCGGGGTTGAATTTTGTTTCTCGTAATCTTTTAGATTCCGCCGCGAGTGGTACTTTTGTGGAAATTACTTTGGGTGAATCCACCAAATTTCTTGATAATATTATGGCAAATTATTCGCAATGGCATACCGAAAGAGCTCCTACTAGTAAAAAAGTTTTTTCGGTTGAAGAAATTTCTTCTTTGAGTGAAAAAGGTGACGCTCTTGTGAAATTGGTTGCTAGTAGAAGTGCTCCTGTTGATCTTAATGATATGCCTTTGTCTACTTTGATTGAGCAAAATAGTGATGCCATAGATGTGAATTTTATCTCTCGAAATAATTTCAACAACAATGCATATAGAGGTAATCTTAATCCTAGGCCTTTTCCTAGTAATTCCTCTAATAATTATGGTAATTCCTATGGAAATCAATCTTATAATAATAATAGGAACACCTCTGATCTTGAGAACAATATTAAAGAATTTATCAATACACAAAAAGTTCTCAACACTTCCATAGAAGAAAAGTTGAGTAAGATTGGTGATTTGTCTAGAAGTGTTGATAGAATTGCTCATGATGTGGAAAATCTCAAGATGAATTTTTTTGTGCCTAAGATTGATGAATCAATTAAATCTATTTATGTTTCTATGGATGAAAGCAAGAAAAGAACCGCTATGCTTAGAGCTAAAAGAGAATTTTTAGAAAAAGCGTTTTCTAGTGATTTCTTTTGCAAAAGTGATGAAGATCTTAAAATGATTGGTGTTTCTTCTATTGATTCCTTGTTTAGTAAGGTTAATATTGATGAAAAATGGACTCGAGAAGAGTCAACTTTAGGTAGACGGCATCCCAATATTTCGGAGGGTGAAAATCTTGTTGAGAAAATTGATGAAAGTGGGTTTGGAGAGGTCAAAACTTTAGCTAGTGATGTACCCACTCTTTTGGATTACAAATACTTTAATTATGATAGTTTCTCTTTGATTGATTGTATTTCTTTGTTGCAATCCATGATAAATTCACCCCATGCTTATGAACAAAATAAAGCTTTTACTAAACATATTTTTGATGCTATGATGAAAGCTTTTGAAGAAAAAATGGAATTAGAAGTTTCAATTCCTAGAAAATTGCATGATGAATGGGATCCTACTATCAAAGTAAAGATTAAAAATTATGAGTGTTTTGCTTTGTGTGACTTGGGTGCTAGTGTTTCTACAATTCCGAAATCTTTATGTGATGTGCTTGGTCTTACTAATCTTGAAGAGTGTTCTCTGAATTTGCACTTGGCGGATTCTACTATTAAAAAGCCTATGAGAAGAATTAATGATGTTCTTATGATATTGATTGCAATCCATCTTGTCCAATTATTCTTGGTAGACCGTTTTTACGCACTATCGGTGCCGTGATTGATATGAAAGGAGGAAAAATTAAGTTCCAATTTCCTTTGAGGACGGGTATGGAACACTTTCCTAGAACTAGAATTAAGCCACCTTATGAATAAATCATGAGGGCATCTTGTGGATCTCGAACCAAAGATGACAACACTTAGATCCTTGCTTTATGCCTAGCTAAGGGCGTAAAACTATAGCGCTTGTTGGGAGGCAACCCAAAGAATAAAATTTATTTTTGACTTTTGCATTTTGTTCTTGTGTGTTAGCACAATTATGCTACTGTTATGGTTGTGTTTTTTCTGTTCTAATTAGTGTTTGTGCCAAGTAAAGCCTTTAGGATCTTCTTGGGTGATAGTTGTTTGATCTTGCTGAAAAACAGAAACTTTTATGCTCATGAAATTAATTTTCAATTTTTACCAGGGAGCGATAAAATACCCATTCCACCTGCAGTAGCTCAATATACAAATTGTTCAGGCTGTCCTAATTTTTCAGAAATTTTGGAGTTACAGAAGTATTTGAAATAGTCAGATTGCTACAGATTGTTATGTTTTGACAGATTCTATTTTCTTTGTGTTGTGTGCTTATTTTGATGGCTCTATGGTTTTCTTTGATGAGTTTTTGCTATAGAAAAGTTGGAATGCAGTAGATATAATACAAAAACAAAATATGAATTGGTTTGATACAGTACTTATAGTAGTGATTTATTATTTTCTTACACTAAAGGATCTCATGAAGGTTTTGTTGAGTTTTGTGTGATTGAAGTTTTCAAGTTTTGGGTTATCTTACGATGGATGAAGGAAGGATACCTGGACACACTCTTCCCCTCTCGTTGCTATGCGTCTCCTAGATAGATCTTGTGTGTGCATAGGAGTTTTTTTGAAATTGCATACTATGTTACCCGACATGTACATCATGCTATGCAGAGGCCGGGGTAATCCTCCTTTTCGGAAAAAGAAAAGGACAAAAAAGTCAAGAATGAGTCCAAGGATTAGATCACTGCCGGGTCGAAGCACTTGAGTTCAGCCATGTCACAAGAGTAGGATTTCGTTTTCCATTTGTTGAGGCATAATAAACCACACTAAGAATCTTATTAACCTACCTTTTTTATTAATGAGATGTGGCAAAGATTTTTCCTCAGTTTTGACAAAAACAACTTTTTCATAATCTTTCATTAGTGTCATCTAGCATCCACAGTTTATCTGACATTCAACCTTAGTTTTGTAGCAAAGACCGCCTTCAAGGATACAACACCAAGGGAGATGGGTGGGTGGTATTAGTTGTTTGTCCTTCAAGCAGAAACGGCAGGGTGGGATAACAATCTTTTCCTCATCCATCGTATCCTTCTTAGCTTGGCCTACGAATCAAGAAAAAAGCTTTGCTTTGTCACAAAAAATTGACGATGGTGCAATATATACTGTACCAATGAGTTCTCGCTTTTTCTCTATATTAGAAAGATAGATGCCAAACAATCAATTAGGAGATGAACATGTATTTTTCAAACACAATCAAGTTCTATGTACGAAATTATAAGTAATGACTTGGCTGCCTTATAAATGACCACTTACAATTTGCATGAGCAGTAAAGCATCCAAGCACCAGCAAAAGCAAAACAAGTCTGCGGGTTTGCATCATGTTCTTCATAATAATTTTCTAAGGCTTCAAAATATTTTCTTTGCTTGTCAGTCGATGTTTGCAAGTTGTAGCACGAGAGATGTATATATGGTCCAGGCAATTAATGGTCTCTGTTAAATAATAAATAAATAAAATATATGGTACTAAATCATAATAGATAATGGAATGATGGTCATTTCATCTTCTAAGTAATTGTAGAGAAATCTTTACTATTAACACAATGTATCTTTTATACTAGACAAATCCCCCACGCGTTGCTGCGGAAATTTTAGGATAAAATTGTAAACTAAATAATAATTAAATA
This sequence comes from Triticum aestivum, assembly GCF_018294505.1. Classification (NCBI taxonomy): domain Eukaryota; kingdom Viridiplantae; phylum Streptophyta; class Magnoliopsida; order Poales; family Poaceae; genus Triticum; species Triticum aestivum. Next base: position 207,369,454 of record NC_057797.1, read on the forward strand.
ATAATATAATAAGTGTGCTTCTAATGAGTTGTCTGTTCTATATTGTGACTTTACCATATCTTTCACTTCCGCATGGATTTTCTGGAAGAAATGTGTTGAACTTTGTTCAATGTGTTAGTCTATACATCTACAACTCAGAGAAAATTCTCTGTGTCCTATGAGTTGTTCTCCCTTCGATTGAATTTCAACCTCCGTATATCATTTGATTGTCGATACTAGTCATGCATTCATGTTATCGATGTATATTATTTTTGTGGTCCGCCAAGCCATTGTATTTCAGAATGACTAGGAGAAACAAACTCTAGCAACCTTCTCAAAAGTCCAATTAGCTCCCATATATCCAATATCAGACAAACTACACGCGTCGAGGGCATCCCTAAATGCATCCATATGTGCTTGGCTTCGGTTACCAACTCCATCGTGTCCGTGGGCATGTATCACTTCACTAAAGTCACCCAAAACCTCCCATGGAGTATTAGTAGCCTCAACTATTCCTCTTAACATATCCCATGTCTTGCACCTCTCCGACACCTGGGATTTCCCGTACACAAAGGTTAGCCATACCTGTTACTCTACCATCTCGTCAACTAGTACATGAATGTGATACTTAGAGTAACCAATAACTTCCACCTTTATTTTATCATTCCAAAAAATGTCAAGGTCACCACTCCTACCAAAACTGCTTACAACATAGCTTTTACTTGTAATCTAAAGTACCCCTCTATAAAGAAATATAAGAGCATTTAGATCACTACTTTAGTGATCTAAATGCTCTTATATTTCTTTACGGAGGGAGTACCTGCTAAATTTCTCTATTTCCCTCTAACTAAGTTTACATGATATAAAGATTAAAGGGGGCAAATTGCTTTGTTAGATCCCAAATCTGTCAAACAGACACGAGTTAGCCTATCTCGCGATAGTTCCAACAGAGGATACTCAATGCTCTAGGCGCGGCCCCCCTTGGGAGCCCGCCAAACACGCATCATTGTTTTTGTTCTTGTCATTTCCTTTGTCTCTCGCTACTAGGGTGACCTTATTCCTCTTCAGATCTTGCTTCGAATACGGGCTTTGGGGCACTGCCAGAGGGGGTAAAGCAAGCATGGTATTGCCTTCAAGCAATTGTGGTGAGGAGCCAGTGAGTGCTGTTGGATTCAGGGCTCCGCAGGCCCTTGAGAGGTTCAAACACCGGGGTGCGTACGAAGAGCTCCTACTCCCCAACCTGCCGGCCCAACGATTCCACAGCTTAACTCGATGAACCCAAGGGACAAGAGACACAACAGTTTATCCTGGTTCGGGCCACCTTGCGGTGTAATACCCTACTCCAGCTTTGTGGTGGATTGCCTCGAGGGGCTGAGGATGAACTAGTGCAGTGGTTGAACAGCCTCAGGAGGTGAGGTGTTCTTGAGGTCGATGAGCTGGTGGGTGAGAGGAGGGTCTAAATGACCTGTCTCTTTCTGGCTCGGTCTCTCCATGCCTTGCTACGGTGGTGGCTAAGTCCTATTTATAGTGGCCTGGGTCCTCTTCCCGAATGTAGGCAGGAAGGGATCCCACAACAACCAAATTCGAAGGGGAACAACTAGTACAAGTTATCCTGACAAAAGTAGTCTTCGCCTGCAAAAGCTTTGGTGGTGACGCTGTAGTGGGCTCCGCGATGACCTCCACCCTGGCGGTCTTGATCTTGTTGCACCGATATGGAAACCTTTGCTTGATTCCTCGAGACTCCGCGCCTGTGCTTGCCCCCTTGGCACCAAAGGGGAAACCGGTACGATGCGCCCGTTGGCGCCCGCCTGGCCTTGGTTGTCATGGCTCACGTCACGTGATCCTCGCGAGGTGCACCTTGCCTTGATATCTCCGCTCCTCCGGAGCCAGCCTAGTGAGGCCGCCCCCTAGGGAGGTCTTGGTGTCATCCGCCTCGCGAGGCTTGGCCCCTCATGAGGGTCTTGAATTGTGCTGCTGAAACTGGGCCATACCGGGCCGCTGGTGGAGCCACACCGTGGGCTGCAGGCAGGCAAGTCTGGGTACCATGTTCCCAGGACGCCGACAGTAGCCCCTGGGCCCAAGGCGCGCTCGAGCTTGGCTTCGAGGCGAAGCCAAAGGGCAAGTGCGGAGCACTGCGGGCCCCAACCACCTATGGCCTAGATTGACGCGTGGCGATTGACGGGCGTGGGCACCCCCACTTCCCCTTGCAGCCTTGATACTCGCTCAACTTGGTGGCCGCTGATAACCCACAAGCATAGGGGATCGCAATAGTTTTCGAGGGTAGAGTATTCAACCCAAATTTATTGATTCGACACAAGGGGAGCCAAAGAATATTCTCAAGTATTAGCAGTTGAGTTGTCAATTCAACCACACCTGGAAACTTAATATCTGCAGCAAAGTGTTTAGTAGCAAAGTAATATGATAGTAGTGGTAACGATAGCAAAAGTAACGGTAGCAAAAGTAATATTTTTGGTGTTTTGTAGTGATGATAGAAATAGCAACTGAAAAGTAAATAAGCGAAGAACAATATATGGAAAGCTCGTAGTAATTGGATCGATGATGGAGAATTATGCCGGATGCGGTTCATCATGTAACAGTCATAACATAGGATGACACAGAACTAGCTCCAATTCATCAATGTAATGTAGGCATGTATTCCGAATATAGTCATACGTGCTTATGGAAAAGAACTTGCATGACATCTTTTGTCCTACCCTCCTGTGGCAGCGGGGTCCTATTGGAAACTAGGGGATATTAAGGCCTCCTTTTAATAGAGTGCCGGAACAAAGCATTAACACATAGTGAATACATGAACTCCTCAAACTACGGTCATCACCGGGAATGGTCCCGATTATTGTCACTTTGGGGTTGCCAGATCATAACACATAGTAGGTGACTATAGACTTGCAAGATAGGATCAAGAACTCTCATATATTGATGAAAACATAATAGGTTCAGATCTGAAATCATGGCACATGGGCCCTAGTGACAAGCATTAAGCATAGCAAAGTCATAGCAACATCAATCTCAGAACATAGTGGATACTAGGGATCAAACCCTAACAAAACTAACTCAATTACATGATAAATCTCATCCAACCCATCACCATCCAGCAAGCCTACGATGGAATTACTCACGCACGATGGTGAGCATCATGAAAATGGTGATGGAGGATGGTTGATGATGACGATGGCGACGGATGCCCCTCTCCGGAGCCCCGAACGGACTCCAGATCAGCCCTCCCGAGAGAGTTTAGGGCTTGGCGGCGGCTCCGTATCGTAAAACGTGATGAATCCTTCTCCCTGGTTTGTTTCTCCCCGAAAGTGAATATATGGAGTCAGGGTTGAGGTCGGTGAGCGTCAGGGGGCCCACGACGCAGGCGGGCGCGCCCCCACCCTCATGGACAGGTGGAGGCCCCTTGACATGGATCTTCCTTCCAATATTTTTTATATATTCCAAAATAATTCTTCGTTGATTTTTGGTTCATTCCGAGAACTTTTATTTCTGCACAAAAATAACACCATGGCAATTCTGCTGAAAACAGCGTCAATCCGGGTTAGTTCCATTCAAATCATGCAAATTAGAGTCCAAAACAAGGGCAAAAGTGTTTGGAAAAGTACATACGACAGAGACGTATTAGCCGCCGCCATCAGGTCAGCTCCATCTTCATTGCCTGCCGTGAGCTTTCTTGGCCTCTCCATCTTGTCAGCTCTCCCCCTGTCGTCATGGCGCCGAAGCTGGCAAAGAAGAAGAAAGTGAAGCGCTGTGTACCGGCTGAATCCCCACCGGCCTTTGAGCCCGCCCTCTAGCGGTCGTCGGTGGTCAACCAAGAGATGCTGGATAAGGTCTGCCCGGCACTCACCGCTAGTTCCAATGAGTGGGCGCGACGATGGCTTGGCCTGATTCCCGTGCCCTGGTCGACATGGCGGCCTCTGAGATCCCCATTCATCTCCATGCCCTCCTGGTAGGCTTAATTTCCCCCCTTTTCCGATTTCTTCAACGCCATAACTCGCATTACCAAGTCCATGTGCTACACTTGGATCCCCAATCCACTCTTCTTCTTGTCGTCTTCACCTTCGTCTGCGAGGCCATGGTGGGCATTGTTCTCTCTGTGGCCTTGTTCCGCCATTTCTTCTCACTTCATTTGACCGATGCCCGCCAGTGCTCAGGTTGTGTGACCTTCCAAGCTATGGTGGTGACGGCGGGCTCAGGGATCGACTTCGGGCTCTTGCCGATTGTACATGGGACCGGAAGCGATGGGTGTTCATGGATGTCGGCGTGCTCAACTCCCTGCTCTTGCTCCCCCGGGCACCGACTAAACCTAGCTCTGGGTGGGCGCACGTGAAGCTCGTCGACCCCCTGCTTGCCCATGTTTGGCGCCGGCTAGCCAGGTTGAAGGATCTTGGAGTGACGGCGCCCATGGTGGTGCTGGAGTTCATCCAGCGTCGCATTGCTCCGCTCCAGCACCATTCCTAGCAGATGTGGACCTTCGCTGGCAGACGGGATCCCATGAGGCTCCAGGCGCCTGCACTTCCTCCCGAGACTCTGCGCACGGTGCTCGAGCTCCTAACTGGTGACCCTGCACCCGCCACACTTCCGAAGGAGGGCTGCCTCTTGTATTGCTGCTCGAACATGGAGGTGTTCGTAAAGTAGATGCCCCTTTTCGACGAGTGGGGGCTGCGCCCGGCGGAGCTTGAGGGGCCCGTGAGAACTCGGTTCTTGTAGTCCCCTTGCCTGTTGTTCCTGCGGTGCACGCCCCGGATGTGGATGCCAGGGGGCGGGCGCAGCCTAGTGCTGTTGGGGCGGCCACTGGTGGTGCGTTCCAGCCTGGTACCCCTGAGGCGGGAGCCCCCGAGGCACAGGGGAGCCATCCTAAGGGGGTGATTGAAGACTTGGCGCGATCCGGGGCTCTCGAGATCGTCGTCCCTGGAGCTCGAGGAAGCGGTCTTGAGGCGGAGGTCATAGAGCCACCGCAGACCGAGTCTCCCGAGGTCGCCGTCTTAGGAGCCCCGCCGAATGCCCCCGCGTTGGGGAGCCACCGCGGGCCGAGGCTGCTGAGGTCGCCGCCTCAGGAGTTCCGCCAAATGCCCCCGACGCCGATGATCGTGCCCGGGGCTTCGGCCAGCTCTGTTTGTACTTCGAGGTGCTCCGTGATGTCTACTACACAACCTTCTTCTTGTAGACGTTGTTGGGCCTCCAAGTGCAGAGGTTTGTAGGACAGTAGCAAATTTCCCTCAAGTGGATGAGCTAAGGTTTATCAATCTGATCTAGGTTTCTTTCTGGAAGTTTGGGTAAATATAAGAGGTGTTGGAGTCGGGAACAAGTCAGGGGCTCCCCGAGGCAACCACAAGGTAGGGGGCGCGCCCAGGGGGGTAGGGCGCGCCCCCACCCTCGTGGGTGCCTGAGGACTCTTCTGGCCCATCTCCGGTACTCCGTGGGCTTCTTCTGGTCCAAAATTATCTCCATGAATTTTCAGGTCAACTGGACTCCGTTTGGTTTTCCTTTTCTGCAATGCTCAAAAACAAGGAAAAAGCAGAAACTGGCACTGGGCTGTAGGTTAATAGGTTAGTCCCAAAAATCATATAAAATAGCATATAAATGCATATAAAACATCCTAGATGGATAATATAATAGCATGGAACAATAAAAAATTATAGATACGTTGGAGACGTATCAAGCATCCCCAAGCTTAATTCCTGCTCGTCCTCGAGTAGGTAAATGATAAAAACAGAATTTTTGATGTGGAATGCTTCCTAACATATTTATCCATGTAATTCTCTTTATTGTGGCAAGAATATTCAGATCCGAAAGATTCAAGACAAAAGTTTAATATTGACACAAAAATAATAATACTTCAAGCATACTAACAAAGTAATCACGTCTTCTCAAAATAACATGGCCAAAGAAAGCTATCCCTACAAAATCATATAGTCTGGCTATGCTCTATCTTCATCACACAAAATATTTAAATCATGCACAACCCTGATGACAAGCCAAGCAATTGTTTCATACTTTTGATGTTCTCAAACTTTTTCAATCTTCACGCAATACATGAGCGTGAGCCATGGACATAGCACTATAGATGGAATAGAAAGGTGGTTGTGGAGAAGGCAAAAAGGAGAAGACAGTCTCACATCAACTAGGCGTATCAACGGGCTATGGATATGCCCATCAATGGATATCAATGTGAGTGAGTAGGGATTGCCATGCAATGGATGCACTAGAGCTATAAGTGTATGAAAGCTCAAAAAGAAACTAAGTGGGTGTGCATCCAACTCGCTTGCTCACGAAGACCTAGGGCATTTTGAGGAAGCCCATCATTGGAATATACAAGCCAAGTTCTATAACGAAAGATTCCCACTAGTATATGAAAGTGACAACATAGGAGACTCTCTATCATGAAGATCATGGTGCTACTTTCAAGCACAAGTGTGGTAAAAGGATAGTAGCATTGCCCCTTCTCTCTTTTTCTCTCATTTTTTTGGGCCTTCTCCCTTTTTTTATGGCCTCTTTTTTTCATTTTCCGTCCGGAGTCTCATCCTGACTTGTGGGGAAATCATAGTCTCCATCATCCTTTCCTCACATGGGACACTGCTCTAATAATGATGACCATCACACTTTTATTTACTTACAACTCGATACTTAGAACAAAATATGACTCTATGTGAATGCCTCCGGCGGTGTACCGGGATTTGCAATGAATCAAGAGTGACATGTATGAAAGAATTATGAATGGTGCCTTTGCCACAAATACGATGTCAACTACATGATCATGCAAAGCAATATGACAATGATGGAGCGTGTCATAATAAATGGAACGGTGGAAAGTTGCATGGCAATATATCGGAATGGCTATGGAAATGCCATAATGGGTAGGTATGGTGGCTGTTTTGAGGAAGATATAAGGAGGCTTATGTGTGATAGAGCGTATCGTATCACGGGGTTTGGATGCACCGGCGAAGTTTGCACCAACTCTCAAGGTGAGAAAGGGCAATGCATGGTACCGTAGAGGCTAGAAAATTGCGGAAAGGTAAGAGTGCGTATGATCCATGGACTCACATTAGTCATAAAGAACTCATATACTTATTGCAAAAGTTTATTATCCCTCGAAGCAAAGTACTACTACGCATGCCCCTAGAGGGATAGATTGGTAGGAAAAGACCATCGCCCGTCCCCGACCGCCACTCATAAGGAAAGCAATCAAAGAACACCCCATGCTCCACATTTGTCGCACAACGTTTACCATACGTGCATGCTATGAGACTTGCCATCCTTAACACAAGTATTTCTCAAATTCACAATTTCCCAACTAGCATGACTCTAACATTACCACCTTTATATCTCAAAACTATTATCAAGTATCAAATTTATCATAGTATTTAATGCTCTCTATATGAATTTTTTTATTATACCCATCTTGGATGACTATCATATTAGGACTAATTTTATAGCCAAAGCAAACTACCATGCTGTTCCAAAAGACTCTCAAAATAATATAAGTGAAGCATGAGAGTTCAATAGTTTCTTCAAAATAAAACTACCGCCATGCTCTAAAAAGATATAAGTGAAGTACTAGAGTAGACGACAAACTACTCCAAAAGATATAAGTGAAGATCAATGAGTAGTCGAATAATTATGCAACTATGTGAAGATTCTCTAACATTTAAGAATTTCAGATCTTGGTATTTTATTCAGACAGCAAGCAAAACAAAATAAAATAAAATGATGCTCCAAGCAAAACACATATCATGTGGTGAATAAAAATATAGCTCCAAGTAAAGTTACCGATGAATGAAGACGAAAGAGGGGATGCCATCCAGGGCATCCCCAAGCTTAGGCTCTTGGTTGTCCTTGAATATTATCTTGGGGTGACTTGGGCATCCCCAAGCTTAGGCTCTTGCCACTCCTTATTCCATAGTCGATCGAATCTTTACCCAAAACTTGAAAACTTCACAACACAAAACTCAACAAAAAACTCATAAGCTCCGTTAGTATAAGAAAGCAAATCACCACTTAGGTACTGTCAAGACAAGATTCATAATTTTTCTCACATGATGCCTATTGTGCCACATTATTTCTACAATTTATATTAAGCAATATAAGCCATAGAAACTAGAAAACAAGCAAACTATGCATCGAAAACAGAATCTGCCAAAAACAGAACAGTCTGTAGTAATATGTAACTCTCGAATACTTATGTAACTCCAAAAATCATGAGAAATTAGGAAGTTCTAGGAAATTTGTTTATTAATCTTATGCAAAAAGAATCAGTATTTTATAACGCTTCTGTTAAAAGTGAGAATTGTTTACCTGAGCGCAAAAATTTCTGTTTTTCAGCAAGATCAAATCAACTATCATCGTAAGCCCTCCTAAGGGTCTTACTTGGCACTTTATTCAAACAAAAGCTACAAAACATGATTACTACAGTAGCTTAATCATGTGGGAACATAAAAACAGTAGGGTTAAATATTGGGTTGTCTCCCGACAAGCGCTTTTCTTTAATGCCTTTCTAGCTAGGCATGATGATTTCAATGATGCTCACATAAAAGATACGAATTAAAACACAAAGAGAGCATCATGAAGCATATGACTAGCACATTTAAGTCTAACCCACTTCCTATGCATAGGGATTTTGTGAGCAAACAATTTATGGGAACAAGAATCAACTAGCATAGGGAAGCAAAACAATCATAACTTCAAGATTTTAAGCACATAGAGAGGAAACTTGATATTATTGCAATTCCTACGAGTATATATTCCTCCCTCGCAATAATTTTCAGTAGCATCATGAATGAATTCAACAATATAACTATCACATAAAGCATTCTTTTCATGAGCCACAAGCATAGAATTTTTATTACTCTCCACATAAGCAAAATTCTTCTCATCCAGAATAGTGGGAGTATCATAAGAAACTCGAATACTATAAATTGTTTCCACATTAAAAGAGTAATGTTTAGGAAAAGGGTAATCATAATCATGACAAGTTTTGTAAATGTAATCATCACTACTTTTTATAACATAAGTATCATCACAATAATCATCATAAGTAGCAACTTTGTTCTCACCATAATCAATTCAAACCTCTTCCAAGATAGTGGAATCATTACTAAATAAATTCATGACCTCTCCAAATCCACTTTCATCAATATAATCATCATAAATAGGAGGCATTCTATCATCATAATAAATTTGCTCATCAAAACTTGGGAGACTAAAAATATCATCTTCATTAAACATAGCATCCCCAAGCTTGGGACAAACATTAATTGCAGCAAATAAATTCTCAAACATGTCATTCTCATCAAACATAGCATCCCCAAGCTTGGTCCTTTTCATATCATAAGCATAATCACTCTCATCATTAATAGTATGGATAGCACCAATAGTATAGCAATTATCATCATCACAATGAGTAATAGGAGCAACATCATTTGGGAGGGATACCTTTTTACCTTTGCTTCTCCGTATTTTCTTTTTCTTCTTCACATTATGTGTGGGTTTAATCCTCTTTTTGGAGCTCCTTATTAATGAGATTGGTTGAATAGAAGGCTCCTCCTCGTTACCTGATTCATCGTAATAAATAATAGGAGGATATTGGGAAGTCTCTTCCCTTTCATTAGTATTCTCTTCATCTTCTATTTTTTTTCTTGTCTTTATGTAACTGGCAATATAAGGATTTTCAATTCAATTCACCACACAATACATATAAATTTCCTGTAGATCAAAATCAAGAACTATCTCAAGGGCAAATTCTAGAATATACTTAGTTATAAGTTTCATTTCTTCATAACCCAAAAGCAAACTAAGTTCATTATGATGTGCAAGGGAAATCAAGTCATCACAATTTTTGGACACGATTCGATCATGAAACAGTTTGCATTGGATATTTAAATGACCATGTTCATTGCAAAGTTCACAAGGATGGCTAAGAAAATTTAAATTTTCAGCACAAACATCTATACTTTCTTGCAACCACTTAGTTTCTAAATACTTATGCCTCTTGCAAAATCTATCTTCCCTATTTGGTGTGTACTTGCAAACTCTATGCACTCCACAAAAATTGACATGCTTATAAGAGACATTTTCATCATGACTAGTGCAATCACCATTAGTACTATGGATATTCAAAGAGTTCGTACTAACAACATTGCAATCATGCTCATCATTCAAAGATTTAGTGCCAAACATTTTAATACATTCTTCTTCTAACACTTTGGCACAATTATCGGAATCCTTATTTTCACAAAAGATATTAAAAAGATGAAGCATATGAGGCAACCTCAATTCCATTTTTTGTAGTTTTCTTTTATAGACTAAACTAGTGATAAAACAAGAAACAAAAAGATTCGATTGCAAGATCTAAAGATATACCTTCAAGCACTAACCTCCCCGGCAACGGCGCCAGAAAAGAGCTTGATGTCTACTACACAACCTTCTTCTTGTAGACGTTGTTGGGCCTCCAAGTGCAGAGTTTGTAGGACAGTAGCAAATTTTCCTCAAGTGGATGACCTAAGGTTTATCAATCCGTGGGAGGCGTAGGATGAAGATGGTCTCTCTCAAACAACCCTGCAACCAAATAACAAAGAGTCTCTTGTGTCCCCAACACACCCAATACAATGGTAAATTGTATGGGTGAACTAGTTCGGCAAAGAGATGGTGATACAAGTGCAATATGGATGGTAGATATAGGTTTTTGTAATCTGAAAATATAAAAAACAGCAAGGTAACTAATGATAAAAGTGAGCGAAAACGGTATTGCAATGCGTTGAAACAAGGCCTAGGGTTCATATTTTCACTAGTGCAAGTTCTCTCAACAATAATAACATAATTGGATCATATAACTATCCCTCAACATGCAACAAAGAGTCACTCCAAAGTCACTAATAGCGGAGAACAAATGAAGAGATTATTGTAGGGTACGAAACCGCCTCAAAGTGATTCTTTCCGATCAATCTATTCAAGAGTCCGTAGTAAAATAACACAAAGCTATTCTTTCCGTTTGATCTATCCTACAGTTTGTACTAGAATAACACCTTAAGACACAAATCAACCAAAACCCTAATGTCACCTAGATACTCCAATGTCACCTCAAGTATCCGTGGGTATGATTATATGATATGCATCACACAATCTCAGATTCATCTATTCAACCAACACAAAGAACTTCAAAGAGTGCCCTAAAGTTTCTACCGGAGAGTTAATAAGAATATGTGTGCCAACCCCTACGCATAAGTTCATGAGGTCACGGGACTCGCAAGTTAATCACCAAAACATACATCAAGTGGATCACGTGAATATCCCATTGTCACCACAGATAAGCACATGCAAGACATACATCAAGTGTTCTCAAATCCTTAAAGACTCAATCCGATAAGATAACTTCAAAGGCAAAACTCAATCCATTATAAGAGATTAGATGGGGAGAAACATCATAAGATCCAACTATAATAGCAAAGCTCGTGATATATCAAGATCGTGCGAATCAAGAACGAGAGAGAGAGAGAGAGAGAGAGAGAGAGATCAAACACATGGCTACTAGTACATACCCTCAGCCCCGAGGGTGAACTACTCCCTCCTCGTCATGGAGAGCACCGGGATGATGAAGATGGCCACCGGAGAGGGATTCCCCCCTCCGACAGGGTGCCGGAACGGGTCTAGATTGGTTTTCGGTGGCTATAGAGGCTTGCGGCGGCAGAACTCCCGATCTAGGTTTCTTTCCGGAAGTTTGGGTATATATAAGAGGTGTTGGAGTCGGGAACAAGTCAGGGGGTCCCCGAGGCGGCCACAAGGTAGGGGGGGCGCCCAGGGGGTAGGGTGCGCCCCCGCCCTCGTGGGACTCTTCTGGCCCATCTGTGGTACTCCGTGGGCTTCTTCTGGTCCAAAAATTATCTCCATGAATTTTCAGGTCAATTGGACTCTATTTGGTTTTCCTTTTCTGCAATGCTCAAAAACAAGGAAAAAACATAAACTGGCACTGGGCTCTAGGTTAATAGGTTAGTCCCAAAAATCATATAAAATAGCATATAAATGCATATAAAACATCCTAGATGGATAATATAATAGCATGAAACAATCAAAAATTATAGATACGTTGGAGACGTATCACTCCGCAAGAGAGAGGGGCTCCCAGCTGCAATGGTGACGCCTACCGGCCGCTGAAGCAGAGGAAGTACATTGCCATAGACGAGTAACTACCTCTTCTTCACGTTTTCCTATTCGTCGCATCCTTCCCTGACAGTGACTCTAGAGGATCCCTTCGCCTTTAGTGGACAGATCTCCTGCGAAGCGGCTACCGTTTGTCCTCGATTCTCCCTGGTCCCGAGCTCTCCCCGCTGGTGCGCCACGCGTGGTGCAGGCCTGGCCTCGGGGCCGGACGTGCCGGTAGGGGGCCTTGATCCTTCGTTCCTGTCGTCGCTCCTCTGTGGTTTGCCCTGGGCGGTGGTAGGTGTGCCGAGGGCTCCTCCACTGGCCGTCACTGGTGGTTGGGCGATGCAGCCTTGGCTTCATCTTCGAGCGGCGAGGCCGTGCCACCTGGTGCCGCTGCCAAGCCCGGAGGGTGGCGAGGAAGGTGCCGACCCCCAGCTCCCCACCAGGGGTAGGCAGGTCATCTCAGGCTTCCTCAGCAACCTCCGGTGTGAAGGGCGGGCTTGGCCGTGAGCTGGAATTCGCGCGTGGGCGCGGCGCTATACGTCATGAGCTCTTCTAGGAGTGCCTTACGAAGAAGAGGAGATCCAAAAACGCGAGGAGGCGCTGACATTGGAGGCCTTGGAGCACAGCCTCGAGCTCAGGCGGCTGGAGATGAGGGAGCGCCAGGTGGCCCTGACGGAGCATGCTGTCACCGTGCGCGAAGCCAGGATCCAGGAGGAGGTTGACCGGAGGGTGGCAAAGGCTCGTGCGGATCTTGCTAAAGAGTACAACCTGAAGTGGAAGTTCCTGGAGGCCGAAGCTGAGGATAGGACCGCAACCCTCATGTCAAGGCTGAAGGAGACGGAGCAACGCGAGAGGGCCGCTACGGCGGCTCAGACTTCTACCCAGGCTGACCTAGTCGCCGTGCGCACCGACCTGCTCTCGCTCCAGCAGCAGATTGACGATGTTGCATCCCTCGCGAAGCAGAACAGGGAGGAGGCATGTCGTCGGCAGACGCTTCAACGCGAGCATGCCCCCATGCTTCAGGCCCTCAGGGTGAGGGCCAACCGAGCCCTGAGCATCATCTGCGAGGAGAGCATCCCTCATCCCCGCGTGGAAGATTACGCCAGCCACCTTCGCTTCTTTAACGAAGTCGTGACGCGCCTGGAAGATCAAGCTGCGAGGGCCCACGAGCTCGTCAAGGAGAGGAGCCGGGGCCTCCTTGGGCGCGCGTTCTCCCGCGTCTTTAGTCATCTTCAAAACCTCGACCCCCACTTCGACTTTGACGTCACCATAGCCCCGGTGCCCGGGGCTATCCAGGACAACCTGTCGCACTGGGTGGACAATCATGTGGAAGCCTTGGTCAGGACATTCGCCACCAAGGATGATGCGGTGGTGGTCATGGCGGACAAAGACGGTGTGGGTGATGACGAGGAAGACGACGCCAATGACAGCGCAAGTAGCGCGTACGAGAGCGACCAGGGCGATGCTGAGGGCAACACGTCCAGTTGAGCCCACATTCCTTAGCGTGAACCTACATGTAAAGACTTGGATACGGTCCCGTAGGGTGTGAGAGCATTTTGGAGGGGATCCCCTCGTATATGTAAATTTACGTTTTGTTTTTTAAGCCAGACCCGAAATGTGCTTTTGAAAGCTTGTGAGCCCCTGAGCAGGGTTGTCGCTGAGACTTATCTTAATCCTAGCAGACCTTGAATGGGTCCTGGGGTTGCTGACGCGCCTTCCTCCTGAGGCGAGCCCTCAGAAGCTTGCGAGGCTCTGGGCCTCCTGAGGAGCCAGCGGGTCCGTCCGAGAGGGCCACGCCAAGGGCGTCCAACAGACCGTGGCAGGATGCGCACGCAGTAATGCTGCGACACGTGCACTCTTGCCCCAAGGAGGTCCTATCCAGGCCGCCTAGACGCGCCCAACACAGTCTACTGACCAGCCCCCGAGTCGCGGGGCACTCGTAAGAGGGGGGCGGAGGTGCGAGCCTTAAAAAACAAAGCACGCGACCAGAATGCAATAAAACTAGCAGAAAACCAGAGAAAGACCCCCCCCCCCAATTTTAAATAACACAGAAGAACTTCAACTCTCAATCCGAAAGGAAGAAGGCGAACAAGTTACAGATAAAGGGGGCAAAGGCAAGCAACCGCGTCTGGCACCTAGCTAGTCTTCTTGTCTTCTCACCAGTGCGGAGCTAAGTGCTTTCACTGGATGTGAGCATAGTCATTGGGGGACAGTGTCGACGGCCAACGCGGAGCATGGTGCTTCCACTTGGATGTGGGCGGGAGCCCCTGAGGCCGAGGGGCGGCACATCAGAGACTCCGAGGCATGTACAACCCCACTCATTATAACGTGAGAGTGTCATGAGCGGAGACCTTCATAGGCATTAGCCTTGCTTCATATCGCCCGATGAGGGCCCCGCCTTGCGCCTTCTCCGACCACCGTTGGGTCATCCAGAAACTAGGATGAGACCAAGGGGCAAGGGGGACGCCAGCGGCGCCCTCGGCGACCACGGGCCCTGTGCTAGGGGGGAAGGCTCGTCGCCGCCTCCCCCGGCAGAGGACCTACCTCCGTGCGACACCTTTCTCTGTGGGGCATGAGGGGGGGCCCGCATCTGGGCCTCGCCTGTGCAGCCCCCAGCGTGCCGGTTCTGCCGGGGGCGTCGCGCCAGGGTCTCCAACTGCTGCTGCGGCCTGGTCCACCTGCGATCCATGGTTAGCGTAAGCATGTCCCTGGGGTACCAGTCGTACCTTGTGGTTGTTGTTTTCGAAGGGTTCGATGAAGCTTCCAGATAGCTCATGGAAAGCCCTGACCTCCAGCGAATCTCCTGCCCAGATCGGCTCGGGGAACGAGCTGGGGTCTTCCTCAGGCGTGTATTCCAGGTCCATCATGCGGGGCACGTAGGCATCAGGGGCGGCCGCCCCAGGGCCTTTGCCTGGGTGCCCCACACCTTGGATTTCTAGGACCTGCGCCTAGTCCAAGCGGTCCTGGGGTGACACTCCAGTTTGTGTGGTTACGGCGGGGTGAGCTGCGGCGAGGGCCGTGTTGTTGCGGTCGAATCCTTCGGGTTCCCCGTAGCACATGCGGGCGCATTGGGGCCTGGCACGCGCCTCCGCCACCATCTGAGGGGTGGAAAAGGAGCAAAAAGGTGTCGCACCCCTGCAGGCGGCGTCGAGCAGTTCGGCGACCCGCTCCAGTAGCGCATCGCGGCCGCTCTCCGCCAACCTGCAACGAAGTAGCTCTCACGCCATGATGATCGCGGCCCGCATGTTCTCCTGCTCCGGACGAGTGTGCGGTGTCGTCGCCACGCCGCAGCCCGATGACTGTGCGACGGCGCGCGCTCACCGAGGGGCGAGGGCGGGCGGTGCCGGCCCGCGCGGCCCGTGTCCGGCGGAGTTGGGCGGTGTACGCGTGATGTCTACTACACAACCTTCTTCTTGTAGACGTTGTTGGGCCTCCAAGTGCAGAGGTTTGTAGGACAGTAGCAAATTTCCCTCAAGTGGATGACCTAAGGTTTATCAATCCGTAGGAGGCGTAGGATGAAGATGGTCTCTCTCAAGCAACCCTGCAACCAAATAACAAAGAGTCTCTTGTGTCCCCAACACACCCAATACAATGGTAAATTGTATAGGTGCACTAGTTCGGCGAAGAGATGGTGATACAAGTGGTATATGGATGGTAGATAAAGGATTTTGTAATCTGAAAATATAATCAGCAAGGTAACTAATGATAAAAGTGAGCACAAACGGTATTGCAATGCGTTGAAACAAGGCTAGGGTTCATACTTTCACTAGTGCAAGTTCTCTCAACAATAATAAGATAATTGGATCACATAACTATCCCTCAACATGCAACAAAAGAGTCACTCCAAAGTCACTAAATAACGGAGAACAAACAAAGAGATTATGGTAGGGTATGACCCCTCCGGCAGGGTGCCGGAACGGGTCTAGATTGGTTTTCAGTGGCTACGGAGGCTTCTGGCGGCGAAACTCCCGATCTATTGTGCTCCCCGAAGTTTTTAGGGTATATGGGTATATATGGGAGGAAGAAGTACGTCGGTGGACCTCCGGGCTGTCCACGAGGCAGGGGGGCACGCCCCCACCCTCTTGGGCAGCCCGGGGCTCTCCTGGTCCAACATTGATACTCCGTGGGCTTCTTCTGGTCCAAAAATAAGTTCCGTGAAGTTTCAGGTCAATTGGACTCCGTTTGATTTTCCTTTTCTACGATACTCTAAAACAAGGAAAAAACAGAAACTGGCACTTGGCTCTGGGTTAATAGGTTAGTCCCAAAAATAATATAAAAGTGCATAATAAAGCCCATAAACATCCAAAACAGATAATATAATAGCATGGAGCAATAAAAAATTATAGATACGTTGGAGATGTATCAACGCGCCGCCTGGAGCACGGAGTGGAGGTCTTCTTGGATGGATGACATCGCCCGGGCGGGCCAAGCAACCCAGTGCTCGGCACGAGCACCCTTATCATCGGCCATCTGGGTTGTCGGCTGGCAGGGAGAAGAAAGGTCTCGAGGCACCCCTACCTGGCACGCCAAATGTCGGATTCAGGGCTCCGCAGACCCTTGAGAGGTTCGAACACTGGGGTGCGTACGAAGAACTCCTACTCCCCGACCTGCTGGCCCAATGATTCCACAGCTTAACTCGACAAACCCAAGGGACAAGAGACACAACAGTTTATCCTGGTTCAGGCCACCTTGCGGTGTAATACCCTACTCCAGCTTTGTGGTGGATTGCCTCGAGGGGCTGAGGATGAACTAGTATAGTGGTTGAATAGCCTCAGGAGGCAAGGTGTACTTGAGCTCGATGAGCTGGTGAGTGAGAGGATGGTCTAAATGATCCGTCTCTTTCTTGATCGGTCTCTCCATGCCTTGCTACGGTGGTGGCTAAGTCCCCACAACGTCAAAATTCAAAGGGGATAACTAGTACAAGTTATCTTGACAAAAGTAGTCTTCGCCTGCAAAAGCTCTGGTGGTGACGCTGTAGTGGGCTCCGCGATGACCTCCATCCTGGCGGTCTTGGTCTTGTTTCACCGATATGGAAACCTTTACTTGATTCCTCGGGACTCCACGCCTGCGCTTGCCCCCTTGGCACCAAAGGGGAACCGGTACGCTGCGCCTGCTGGCGCCCGCCTGGCCTTGGTCGTCATGGCTCATGTCATGTGATCCTCGCGAGGTGCACCTTGCCTTGATATCTCCGCTCCTCCGGAGCCAGCCTAGTGAGGCCGCCCCCTGGGGAGGTCTTGATGTCGTCCGCCTCGCGAGGCTTGGTGATACATCTCCAACGTATCTATAATTTTTAATTGTTCCATGCTATATTATATCCTGTTTTGGACATTATTGGGCTTTATTATACACTTTTATATTATTTTTGGGACTAACCTATTAACCGGAGGCCCAGCCAAGAATTATTTTTTTTGCCTATTTTAGGGTTTCGCAGAAAAAGAATATCAAACGGAGTACAAACGTAATTAAACCTTCGGGAACGTGATTTTTGGAACGAACATGATCCAGAGGACTTCGACCCTACGTCAAGCAACCAACGAGGAAGGCATGAGGTAGGGGGCGCGCCCTCCACCCTCGTGGGGCCCACGTTGCTCCACCGACGTACTCCTTCCTCCTATATATACCTACGTACCCCCAAACTACCAGATACGGAGCCAAAACCCTAATTCCACCGCCGTAACTTTCTGTATCCATGAGATCCCTTCTTGGGGCCTTTTTCGGAGCTCCACCGGAGGGGGTATCGATCACGAAGGGCTTCTACATCAACACCATAGCCTCTCCGATGAAGTGTGAGTAGTTTACTTCAGACCTACGAGTCCATGGTTATTAGCTAGATGGCTTCTTCTCTCTTTTTGGATCTCAATACAAAGTTCTCCCCCTCTCTTGTGGAGATCTATTCGATGTAATCTTATTTTGCGGTGTGTTTGTTGAGACCGATGAATTGTGGGTTTATGATCAAGTTTATCTATGAACAATATTTTAATCTTCTCTGAATTCTTTTATGTATGATTGGTTATCTTTGCAAGTCTCTTCGAATTATCAGTTTGGTTTGGCCTACTAGATTGATCTTTCTTGCAATGGGATAAGTGCTTAGCTTTGGGTTCAATCTTGCGGTGTCCTTTCCCAATGAAAGTAGGGGCAGCAAGGCACGTATTGTATTGTTGCCATCGAGGATAACAAGATGGGGTTTATATCATATTGCATGAGTTTATCCCTCTACATCATGTCATCTTGCTTAAAGCGTTACTCTATTCTCTTGAACTTAATACTCTAGATGCATGCTGGATAGTGGTCGATGTGTGGAGTAATAGTAGTAGATGCAGGCAGGAGTCAATCTACTTGTCTCGGACGTGATGCCTATATACATGATCATACCTAGATATTCTCATAACTATGCTCAAATCTATCAATTGCTCAACAGTAATTTGTTCACCCATCGTAATACTTATGCTCTCGAGAGAAGCCTCTAGTGAAACCTATGGCCCCCGGGTCTATTTTCCATCATATTAATCTTCCAATACTTAGTTATTTCCTTTGCCATTTATTTTACTTGCATCTTTATTTCTCTTTATCATAAAAATACCAAAAATATTATCTTATCATATCTATCAGATCTCACTCTCGTAGGTGACCGTGAAGGGATTGACAACCCCTTTATCGTGTTGGTTGCGAGGAGTTTATTTGTTTGTGTAGGTGCGAGGGACTCGTGCGTGGCCTCCTACTGGATTGATACCTTGGTTCTCAAAAACTGAGGGAAATACTTATGTTGCTCTACCGCATCACCCTTTCCTCTTCAAGGGAAAACTAACGCAGTGCTCAGGAGGTAGCAAGAAGGATTTCTAGTGCCGTTGCCGGGGAGTCTACACAAAAGTCAACATACCAAGTACCCATCACAAATCCTTATCTCCCGCATTACATTATTTGCCATTTGCCTATCGTTTTCCTCTCCCCCACTTCACCCTTGCCGTTTTATTCGCCCTCTCTCTCTCTATCCTCCCCCTCTTTCTCTATTCGCCTCTTTTTGCTCGTTTCTTGTTTGCTTGTGTGTCGGATTGCTTGCTTGTCACGGTGGCTCAAGATAATACCAAATTGTGTGACTTTACCAATACCAACAACAATGATTTTATTAGCACTCCGATTACTCCTCTTACCGATGCTGAATCTTGTGAAATTAATGTTGCTTTGCTGAATCTTGTCATGAAAGATCCGTTTTCCGGCCTTCCTAGTGAAGATGCCGCTACCCATCTAAACAACTTCGTTGATTTGTGTGATATGCAAAAGAAGAAAGATGTGGACAATGATATTGTAAAATTGAAGCTATTTCCTTTTTCGCTTAGAGATCGTGCTAAAGCTTGGTTTTCGTCTTTGCCTAAAAATAGTATTGATTTGTGGAATAAGTGCAAAGATGCTTTTATCTCTAAGTATTTTCCTCCCGCTAAGATCATCTCTCTTAGAAACGATATTATGAATTTTAAGCAACTTGATCATGAACATGTTGCACAAGCTTGGGAGAGGATGAAATTAATGATACGTAATTGCCCTACACATGGTTTGAATTTGTGGATGATTATACAAAAAATTTATGTCGGATTGAATTTTGCTTCTAGAAATCTTTTAGATTCGGCTGCGGGAGGCACTTTTACGGAAATCACTTTAGGAGAAGCTACTAAACTCCTATATTATATTATGTTTAATTATTCTCAATGTCACACTGAAAGATGTACTAATAAGAAAGTGCATGCGATAGAAGAAATTAATGTTTTGAGTGGTAAGATGGATGAACTTATGAAATTATTTGCTAATAAAAGTGTTTCTTCTGATCCTAATGATATGCCTTTGTCTACTTTGATTGAGAATAATAATGAATCTTTGGATGTGAATTTTGTTGGCAGGAATAATTTTGGTAACAACGCATATAGAGGAAACTTTAACCCTAGGTCGTATCCTAGTAATTCCTCTAATAATTATGGTAATTCCTACAACAAGTCTTAGGGAAATTTTAATAAGATACCCTCTGATTTTGAATCTAATATTAAAGAATTTATTACCTCGCAAAAGAATTTCAATGCTTTGATTGAAGAAAAATTGCTTAAGATTGATGAGTTGGCTAGGAACGTTGATAGAATTTCTCTTGATGTTGATTCTTTGAAACTTAGATCTATTCCTCCTAAGAATGATATCAATGAGTCTCTCAAAGCCATGAGAATTTCCATTGATGAGTGCAAAGAAAGAACCGCTAGGATGCGTGCTAAGAAAGATTGCTTTATAAAAGCGTGTTCTTCTAGTTTCCATGATAATAAAGATGAAGATCTAAAAGTTATTGATGTGTCCCCTATTAAATCTTTGTTTTTCAATATGAATATTGGTAATGATGGGACTGAATATGATCCACCTTTACCTAGAAGGCGTTCCAAAAATTCGGAGTCTTTAGATCTTGATGCTAAAATTGTTAAAAGTGGGACTGAAGAAGTCAAAACTCTAAATATTAATGAACCCATTATTTTGTATTTCAAGGAATTTAATTATGATAATTGCTCTTTGGTAGATTGTATTTCCTTGTTGCAATCCGTGCTAAATTCTCCTCATGCTTATAGTCAAAATAAAGCCTTTACCAAACATATCATTGATGCTTTGATGCAATCTTATGAAGAAAAACTTGAGTTGGAAGTTTCTATCCCTAGAAAACTTTATGATGAGTGGGAACCTACAATTAAAATTAAGATTAAAGATCATGAGTGCTATGCTTTGTGTGATTTGGGTGCTAGTGTTTCCACGATTCCAAAGACTTTGTGTGATTTGCTAGGTTTCCGTGATTTTGATGATTGCTCTTTAAACTTGCACCTTGCGGATTCCACTATTAAGAAACCTATGGGAAGAATTAATGATGTTCTTATTGTTGCAAATAGAAATTATGCGCCCGTGGATTTTATTGTTCTTGACATAGATTTCAATCCTTCATGTCCTATTATTCTTGGTAGACCTTTCCTTAGAACGATTGGTGCAATTATTGATATGAAGGTAGGGAATATTAGATTCCAATTTCCTTTAAGGAAAGGCATGGAACACTTCCATAGAAATAAAATTAAATTACCTTATGAATCTATTATGAGAGCCACTTATGGATTGCCTTCCAAAGATGGCAATACCTAGATCTATCTTTGCTTCCATGCCTAGCTAGGGGCGTTAAACGATAGCGCTTGTTGGGAGGCAACCCAATTTTATTTTTATTACTTGCTTTTTGATCCTGTTTATTAATAAATAATTTATCTAGCCTATGTTTTGGTTGTGTTTTTTGTGTTTAATTAGTGTTTGTGCCAAGTAGAACCGTTGGGAAGACTTGGGGAAAGTCTTTTTAATCTTGCTGTAAAAAACAGAAACTTTAGCGCTCACGAGAACTGCTTCCATTTTTATTTGGAAAGTGATATCTAGTTAATTCTTTTTGCATATGATTAATAGATAAATTACTCACGTCCAGAAATTTATTTTAGAATTTTTGGGGTTCCATATCATGCGTTAGATACAGATTACTACAGACTGTTCTGTTTTTGACAGATTCTGTTTTTCGTGTGTTGTTTACTTATTTTGATGAATCTGTGGCTAGTAAAATAGTTTATAAACCATAGAGAAGTTGTAATACAGTAGGTTTAGCACCAATATAAATAAAGAATGAGTTTTACAATACCCTGAAGTGGTGTTTTGTTTTCTTTCGCTAACGGAGCTCAAGAGATTTTCTACTTTAAGTTTTGTGTTGTGAAGTTTTCAAGTTTTGGGTAAAAATTTGGTGGATTATGGAACAAGGAGTGGCAAGAGCCTAAGCTTGGGTATTCCCATGAAACCCCCAAGATAATCTAAGGACACATAAAAGCCAAATCTTGGGGATGCCCCAGAAGGCATCCCCTCTTTCGTCTACTTCTATCGGTAACTTTACTTGGAGCTATATTTTTATTTACCACATGATATGTGTTTTGCTTGGAGCGTCTTGTATTATTTGAGTATTTATTTGTTAGTTTTCCACAATCATCCTTGCTGCACACACCTTTTTGAGAGAGACACCCATGATTCGGAAATTGCTAGAATACTCTATGTGCTTCACTTATATCTTTTGGGTTATATAGTTTTTGCTCTAGTGCTTCACTTATATCTTTTAGAGCACGTTGGTAGATTTGTTTTATAGAAACCATTGTTCTCTCATGCTTCACTTAGATTATTTTGAGAGTCCTACAAAACAACATGGTAATTTGCTTTAATTATGTTAGGCATTCAAGATTAATAATAAAATTTTCTTATGAGTGTGTTGAATACTATGAGAAGTTTGAAACTTGATAATTATTTTGAGATATGGAGATGGTGACATTAGAGTCGTGCTAGTTGAGTAGCTGTGAATTTGAGAAATGCTTGTGTTGAAGTTTGTGATTCCCGTAGCATGCACGTATGGTGAACCGTTATGTTAAGAAGTCGGAGCATGATGTATTTATTGATTGTCCTCCTTATGAGTGACAGTCGGGGACGAACGATGGTCTTTTCCTACCAATCTATCCCCCTAGGAGCATGCACGTAGTACTTTGCTTCGATAACTAATAGATTTTTGCAATAAGTTTGTGAGTCCTTTATGACTAATGTTGAGTCCATGGATTATACGCACTCTCACCCTTCCACCACTGCTAGCCTCTCTAATGCCGTGCACCTTTAGCCGGTATCATACACCATATACCTTCCTCAAAACAGCCACCATACCTACCTATCATGGCATTTCCATAGCCATTCCGAGATATATTGCCATGCAACTTTCCACCATTCCGTTTACTATGACATGCTCCATCATTGTCATATTGCTTCGCATGATCATGTGGTTGACATTTTAATTGTGGCAAAGCCACTGTTCATAATTCTTTCATATAAGTAACTCATGCATCATTGCTATCCCGGTACACCGCCGGAGGCATTCATATAAAGTCATACTTTGTTCTAGTATCGAGTTGTAATCATTGAGTTGTAAATAAATAGAAGTGTGATGATCATCATTCATAGAGTATTGTGATACGTCTCCAACGTATCTATAATCTTTGATTGCTCCATGCTATATTATCTACTGTTTTGGGCAATATTGGGCTTTAATATCCACTTTTATATTATTTTTGGGACTAACCTATTAACCGGAGGCCCAGCCCAGATTTGCTGTTTTATGCCTATTTCAGTATTTTGAAGAAAAGGAATATCAGACGGAGTCGAAACGGAATGAAATCAACTGGAGAAGTTATTTTTGGAAGGAAACACACCCGATGGACTTGGACCCTACGTCAAGGAAGGAACGAGGTACTCACGAGTGTGGGGGTGCCCCCCTAGGGCGCGCCCCCTATCTCGTGGGACCCTCGTGGCTCCCCTGACGTACCTCCTGCACCCATATATACCCACGTGACCTAAAACTTCCAGAACGCAACATAGATCGGGAGTTCTGCCGCTAGAAGCCTCCGTAGCCACCAAAAACCAATCGGGACCCTGTTTCGGCACCCTGCCGGAGGGGGGAACCCTCACCGGTGGCCATCTTCATCATCCCGGTGCTCTCCATGACGAGGAGGGAGTAGTTCTCCCTCGGGGCTGAGGGTATGTACCAGTAGCTATGTGTTTGATCTCTCTCTCTCTCGTGTTCTTGAGATGGTACGATCTTGATGTATCGCGAGCTTTGCTATTATAATTGGATCTTATGTTTCTCCTCCCCCTCTTCTCTCTTGTAATGAATTGAGTTTCCCCTTTGAAGTAATCTTATCAGACTGAGTCTTTAAAGATTTGAGAACACTTGATGTATGTCTTGCCGTGGATATCTGTGGTGACAATGGGATACCACGTGCCACTTGATGTATGTTTTGGTGACCAACTTGCGGGTTCCGCCCATGAACCTATGCATAGGGGTTGGCACACGTTTTCGTCGTGATTCTCCGGTAGGAACTTTGGGGCACTCTTTGAGGTCCTTTGTGTTGGTTGAATAGATGAATCTGAGATTGTGTGATGCATATCGTATAATCACACCCACAGATACTTGAGGTGATATTGGAGTATCTAGGTGACATTAGGGTTTTGATTGATTTGTGTCTTAAGGTGTTATTCTAGTACGAACTCTAGGGCTGTTTGTGACACTTATAGGAATAGCCCACCAGATTGATTGGAAAGAATAACTTTGAGGTGGTTTCGTACCCTACCATAATCTCTTCGTTCGTTCTCCGCTATTAGTGACTTTGGAGTGACTCTTTGTTGCATGTTGAGGGATAGTTATGTGGTCCGATTATGTTAGTATTGTTGAGGGAACTTATACTAGCGAAATTATGAACGCTAGGCCTTTCCACACATTGCAATACCGTTTACGCTCACTTTTATCACTTGCTACCTTGCTGTTTTTATTATTTCAGATTACAAAAACTATTATCTACTATCCATATACCACTTGTATCACCATCTCTTCACCGAACTAGTGCACCTATACAATTTACCATTGTATTGGGTGTGTTGGGGACACAAGAGACTCTTTGTTATTTGGTTGCAGGGTTGCTCGAGAGAGACCATCTTCATCCTACACCTCCTACGGATTGATAAACCTTAGGTCATTCACTTGAGGGAAATTTGCTACTGTCCTACAAACCCC
This sequence comes from Triticum aestivum, assembly GCF_018294505.1. NCBI lineage: Eukaryota > Viridiplantae > Streptophyta > Magnoliopsida > Poales > Poaceae > Triticum > Triticum aestivum. The sequence goes on from NC_057797.1 coordinate 207,394,217, forward strand.
TGCACTTGGAGTCCCAACAACGTCTACAAGAAGAAGGTTGTGTAGTAGACATCAAGCTCTTTTCTGGCGCCGTTGCCGGGGAGGTTAGCGCTTGAAGGTATATCTTTAGATCTTGCAATCGAGTCTTTTAGTTTCTTGTTTTATCACTAGTTTAGTTTATAAAAGAAAACTATAAAAAATGGAATTGAGTTTGTCTCATACGCTTCACCTTTTTAATATCTTTCGTGAGTATGATGAAAGGATAATTGTGCTCAAGTGCTAGAAGAAGAAATCTATAAAATGTTTGGCACTAAATATTTGAATGATGATCATGATTGCAATGTTGTTAGTATGAATTCCTTGAATATCCATGATGCTAATGATATGCAAAGCCACAGGCTTGGGGAAGCTATGTTTGATGAAGATGATATTTTTTGTCCTCCAAGTTTTGATGAGCAAATTTATTATGATGAAAGCATGCCTCCTATTTATGATGATTATATTAATGAAAGTAGATTTGGAGAGGTCATGACTTTATTTTGTGATGAATCCACTATTCTGGAAGAGGTTCCAAATGATTATGAGAACAAAGTTGCTATCTATGATGATTATTATGATGACTTGTATGCTACAAAGAATAATGATATCCATGAAACTTGTCATCATGATTTTAGTTTTCAATTGGATTATGCCTCACATGATAATTATTTTGTTGAGCTTGCTCCCACTACTATTCCGAATAAGAAGAATTTTGCTTATGTGGAGAGTAATAAATTTTCTATGCTTGTAGATCATGAAAAGAATGCTTTAGGTGCTGGTTATATTGTTGAATTCATTCATGATGCTACTGAATATTATTATGAGGGAGGAATATATGCTTGTAGGAATTGCAATAATATCAAGTTTCCTCTATATGTGCTTAAAGTTTTAAAGTTATACTTGTTTTGCCCTCCTATGCTAGTTGATTATTGTTCCCACAAGTTGTTTGCTCACAAAATCCCTATGCATAGGAAGTGGGTTAGGCTTAAATTTACTAGTCATATTCTTCATGATGCTCCCTTTATGTTACAATTCTTATCCTTTATGTGAGCATCATTGAAATCATCATGCCTAGCTAGGGGCATTAAACGATAGCGCTTGTTGGGAGGCAACCCAATTTTATTTTTGTTCCTTGCTTTTTGTTCCTGTTTAGTAATAAATAATTCATCTATCCTATGTTTAGATGTGGTTTTATGCTTTTAATTAGTGTTTGTGCCAAGTAGAACCTTTGGGAAGACTTGGGGAAAGTCTTGTTGATCATGCTGTCAAAAACAGAAACTTTAGCGCTCACGAGAATTGCTGCCATTTTTATTTGGAGAGTGATATTTAGTTAATTATTTTTGCATATGATTAATAGATAACTTCCTCAGGTGCAGCAATTTATTTGGTAATTTTATGAGTTCCAGAAGTATACGTTTAATCCAGATTACTACAGACTGTTCTGTTTTTGACAGATTCTATTTTTCATGTGTTGTTTACTTATTTTGATGAATCTATTGCTAGTAAAATAGTTTATAAACCATAGAGAAGTTGGAATACAGTAGTTTTAACACCAATATAAATAAATAATGAGTTCATTACAGTACCTTGAAGTGGTGATTTATTTTCTTATACTAACGGAGCTTACGAGTTTTCTGTTAAGTTTTGTGTTGTGAAGTTTTCAAGTTTTGGGTAAGGATTCGATGGACTATGGAATAAGAAGTGGCAAGAGCCTAAGATTGGGGATGCCCAAGGCACCCCAAGGTAATATTCAAGTACAACCAAGAGCCTAAGCTTGGGGATGCCCCGGAAGGCATCCCCTCTTTCGTCTTCGTTCATCGGTAACTTTACTTGGAGCTATATTTTTATTCGCCACATGATATGTGTTTTGCTTGGAGCGTCAATTTATTTTGTTAGGATTTGCTTGCTGTTTGAATAAAATACCAAGATCTGAAATTATTAAATGTTAGAGAGTCTTCACATAGTTGCATAATTATTCGACTACTCATTGATCTTCACTTATATCTTTCGGAGTAGTTTGTCATTTGCTCTAGTGCTTCACTTATATCTTTTAGAGCATGGTGGTAGTTTTATTTTGAAGAAATAGATGAACTCTCATGCTTCACTTATATTATTTTGAGAGTCTTAAATAGCATGGTAATTTGCTTAAAATCCTAATATGCTAGGTATACAAGATTAATAATAAAATTCTCTTATGAGTGTGTTGAATACTAAGAGAAGTTTGATACTTGATAATTGTTTTGAGATATGGAGATGGTGATATTAGAATCATGCTAGTTGAGTGGTTATGAATTTGAGAAATACTTGTGTTGAATTTTGTGATTCCCGTAGCATGCACGTATGGTGAATCGTTATGTAACAAAGTCGGAGCATGATTTATTTATTGATTGTCTTCCTTATGAGTGGCGGTCGGGGACGAGCGATGGTCTTTTCCTACCAATAAGTATGAACGCTAGGCCTTATTTCCACACATTGCAATACCGTTTACCTCACTTTTATCACTTGCTACCTTGCTGTTTTTATTATTTCAGATTACAAAAACTATTATCTACTATCCATATACCACTTGTATCACCATCTCTTTGCCGAACTAGTGCACCTATACAATTTACCATTGTATTGGGTGTGTTGGGGACACAAGAGACTCTTTGTTATTTGGTTGCAGGGTTGCTCGAGAGAGACCATCTTCATCCTACGCCTCCTACGGATTGATAAACCTTAGGTCATTCACTTGAGGGAAATTTGCTACTGTCCTACAAACCTCTGCACTTGGAGGCCCAACAACGTCGGTTGTGTAGTAGACATCATATTGTCCCCAAAAAAGGCCAAAAAAAGAAAGCCCAAAAAAAGAATAAATAAAAAGGGGCAATACTACTTTTTCCACACTTGTGCTTCGAAGTAGCACCATGATCTTCATGATAGAGAGTCTCCTATGTCATCACTTTCATATACTAGCGGGAATTTTTCATTATAGAACTTGGCTTGTATATTCCAACGATGGGCTTCCTCAAAATGCCCCAGGTCTTCGTGAGCAAGCAAGTTGGATATACACCCACTTAGTTTCTTTTTGTTGAGCTTTCATATACTTATAGCTCTAGTGCATCCGTTGCATGGCAATCCCTACTCACTCACATTGATATCTATTGATGGGCATCTCCATAGCCCGTCGATACGTCTAGTTGATGTGAGACTACCTTCTCCCTTTTTGCCTTCTCCACAACCACCATTCTATTCCACCTATAGTGCTATGTCCATGGCTCACGCTCATGTATTGCGTGAAGATTGAAAAAGTTTGAGAACACCAAAAGTATGAAAGAATTGCTTGGCTTGTCATCGGGGTTGTGCATGATTTGAATACTTTGTGTGGTGAAGATAGAGCATAGCTAGACTATATGATTTTGTAGGGATAACTTTCTTTGACCATGTTATTTTGAAGAGACATAGTTGCTTAGTTAGTATGATTGAAGCATTATTATTTCTATGTCAATATTAAACTTTTGTCCTGAATCTTTCGGATCTGAATATTCATAGCACAATTAAGAGAATTACATTGAAATTATGCTAAGTAGCATTCCACATCAAAAATTCTGTTTTTATCATTTACCTACTCGAGGGCGAGCAGGAATTAAGCTTGGGGATGCTTGATATGTCTCCAACGTATCTATAATTTTTGATTGTTTCATGCTATATTATATCCTGTTTTGGACATTATTGGGCTTTATTATACACTTTTATATTATTTTTGGGACTAACCTATTAACCGGAGGCCCAACCCAGAATTGCTGCTTTTTTGCCTATTTTAGGGTTTCGCAAAAAAAGAATATCAAACGGAGTCCAAACGGAATGAAACCTTCGGGAACGTGATTTTTGGAATGAACATGATCCAGAGGACTTGGACCCCTACGTCAAGCAATCAACGAGGAAGGCACGAGGTAGGGGGGCGCGCCTACCCCCCTCCCCCCAGGCGCGCCCTCCACCCTCGTGGGGCCCACGCTGCTCCACCGACGTACTCCTTCCTCCTATATATACCCACGTACCCCCAAACTACCAGATACGGAGCCAAAACCCTAATTCCACCGCCATAACTTTCTGTATCCACGAGATCCCATCTTGGGGCCTTTTTCGGAACTCCGCCGGAGGGGGTATCGATCACGGAGGGCTTCTACATCAACACCACAGCCTCTCCGATGAAGTGTGAGTAGTTTACTTCAGACCTACGGGTCCATAGTTATTAGCTAGATGGCTTCTTCTCTCTTTTTGGATCTCAATACAAAGTTCTCCCCCTCTCTTGTGGAGATCCATTCGATGTAATCTTCTTTTGCGGTGTGTTTGTTGAGACCGATGAATTGTGGGTTTATGATCAAGTTTATCTATGAACAATATTTGAATCTTCTCTTAATTCTTTTATGTATGATTGGTTATCTTTGCAAGTCTCTTTGAATTATCAGTTTGGTTTGGCCTACTAGATTGATCTTTCTTGCAATGGGAGAAGTGCTTAGCTTTGGGTTCAATCTTGCGGTGTCCTTTCCCAGTGACAGTAGGGGCAGCAAGGCACATATTGTATTGTTGCCATCGAGGATAACAAGATGGGGTTTATATCATATTGCATGAGTTTATCCCTCTACATCATGTCATCTTGCTTAAAGTGTTACTCTGTTCTCTTGAACTTAATACTCTAGATGCATGCTGGATAGCGGTCGATGTGTGGAGTAATAGTAGTAGATGCAGGCAGGAGTCGGTCTACTTGTCTCGGACGTGATGCCTATATACATGATCATACCTAGATATTCTCATAACTATGCTCAATTCTATCAATTGCTCAACAGTAATTTGTTCACCCACCGTAATACTTATGCTCTCGAGAGAAGCCTCTAGTGAAACCTATGGACCCCGGGTCTATTTTCCATCATATTAATCTTCCAATACTTAGTTATTTCCTTTGCCATTTATTTTACTTGCATCTTTATTTCTCTTTATCATAAAAATACCAAAAATATTATCTTATCATATCTATCAGATCTCACTCTCGTAGGTGACCGTGAAGGGATTGACAACCCCTTTATCGTGTTGGTTGTGAGGAGTTTATTTGTTTGTGTAGGTGCGAGGGACTCATGCGTGGCCTCCTACTGGATTGATACCTTGGTTCTCAAAAACTGAGGGAAATACTTACGCTGCTCTACTGCATCACCCTTTCCTCTTCAAGGGAAAACCAACGCAGTGCTCAAGAGGTAGCACTTGGCCCCTCACGAGGATCTTGAATCGTGCTACTGAAACTAGGCCGTACCGGGCTGCTGGTGGAGCCACACCATGGGCCGCAGGCAGGCAAGTCTGGGTACCCCCGTTCCCAGGACGCCGACAAGTTCAAAGAAAAGTTCAGCCACCTGTGTCGCTCCCCTTTTAATGTTTCCATTGGCATCGATCATCGTTGCATCTGTGGAGTGTGCCACTGGATATGTCTCCTTCTCAGACCAGTCTCCCTGCTCCCGTTCTGTCTGTGCATGGCCAGCACCCCTTTCGGAGCATCCACCCCCTCTGTTGCCTCTACCTCCACCCGCTCCCGGGCCCCGACCAGCGCCCCTGCACCATTCTGCCCAGAGGTTTTTGAAGACCAAAGTTGATGAAGCATGTATGACATTGCCACACTCTTTATAAAGGTGCCCGAGGAGGCCGCAAACGGCGCACCAATCCCCGGTAAGCTTCGTAGTCGACTATAAAGATCCCCTATTTTTTCTTGATAACCAGAGAAATGATATTCTTCAAGGGTTTGGTGACATCTATCTTCACCCTTACACGGAAAAAGTTCCTCTCGAAGTCTTGAGATTTCTGCTCAGCATAAACAAATTAACCCACTGTTGATGCCAAGATTTGATCAAGTGAAAGAACAAGTCTGGTAGGTCATGAATCTGGATCCACATCTCAATATCGTTGAGCTATTGTTGAGGGTCTAGTGTATCCATCATACGGTTCATTCACTACAGCCTTGTCATCGAACATCCAAGGCCCTTCTTCCATTACTCTTTCCAATCACCCAAACACAAGAATTGAAGAGTATAGAGATTATCCTCAAGTGGCCCGAATTTTACCTCTCGGGCGTGGTCCCGGGCTACCCTCATGTTTTTATAGAACCAATACTAGGAGTAGGGCTTGGTCATGTGGACATGCACGATCATCATCCATCTTGTAGCATCCTCTGGGATGTGGTCATCCTCCACAACAACATCATTCAGATCATCCTCGCCGAGGCCCAGCTCCTTCATCATCTTCTCCATGTCACTCAGAGTCGCGCGCGATGTCGAAGTCGATCTCTCCATCAGATTCTCTTGCTCGTGAAAAAACCTTGGTACCGCAGGCAGGAGAAACCCTAGTCACACTCACCTAAGACCACGACGAAGATGTCAAAGGGTGAGGGAAGGGGATCGAAGATCTCCACGAGGAGCCACAAGCGTCGTCAGGGGAGAGGAACCCTAACGAGAGGGAACTTACGCGTCTATTTTTTGGCGGCTGCAACAAATCATTCGGATGATTTCCTAGGGAAATCAGTCGGGTCGGGCGTTTTTGGATTCATCCCCTCACAGTTGTTGGATCTGGTCAACGCGTCGGACAGGTCCTTCTCCTCTCATTGTAGACGCATCAAAAGCAATGACCGTGTCGTCGTGGGGAAGAAGCACCGCCTAGCTCGTAGCAGGAGTCGTGCCCCTCGCCGGTAGCGCAACGACGCTCCACCGGCGAGCACCGCCATCGGCTCGGCGGTGCTCCATCGCAACACCCGAACGCCAGTCGCATGCTTCGCTACGGTACCCCACCGCATGGTGGTGCTCCATCGGGCACCCGAACGGCCGTCCATGCTTCGCTGTAGCGCCCACCACGTGGTGGTGCTCCATCGCAGCATCGGCTACTGTAACATTTCCCATTGCAGCACCTGATGGTCGTCGGCGAAGCTTCAATGCAGCGCCGCCGCTAGGGCGGCGGAGCTCCATCGTAGCACCCTGACGGCCGCCGCATGCTCCACTGTAGCGCCCCGCCGCGCGGGTGTTGCTCCATCACAGCACCGGCTACCGTCGCATCTCCCATAGCAGCACCCGATGGCCGTCGGCGAAGCTTTAGTGCAGCCCCACCACAAGCGCGGCGGTGCTCCATCGCAGCACCGACGACCTCCCCCCACACACGTGTCTTAGCTCCATCACAATATCCCACTACGCGTCGATGGCTTCATTGCAACACTCCCACCTGCAGCAGCGGCCTGATTTGTGCGTGACGGCAGGACACGAGCTGCCGGAGCGGAGAAATGATGAGATCCATGAGCGGGGGAAAAGGTAAGGGATGAAGCAGAGGAAAACATGTGGGTTGTGCGATGTGTAGTTCGTGCGAAGGGATAAGGAGAGTGGACAGCGGTGCGCGTGACACGTGTTGAGCAGAAGGAGAGGTTTACGGGAGGAAGAAATCAACCTGTTGAAAGCAAACGTTTTCCTTTTTTAGTGGGGGAGACGTCTTTTTTTTAGGGGTAGGCGTCTATTTTTCTTAGGCATGCTGCTCAGGTCACCAGGCCCATAATCTTTAGGCCCATTCGTTCCGGAGACTCAGTTGTCCGTACTCGTTAACCTCGTGCTCCTACCCCCCTGCTTCATCCTTATCTCGGCGCCGGAGCCCACGACCGCTTCCCCCCCTCACCATCTCAACCCCGAAATATCCCCCAATTCCGACGCGACCGCGAAACCCTAGCCCCCCGGCAACCTTCGCTGGACCCGGAGAGCCGCTCCGGCGCCATGGCATCCCCGGAAGGATCAAACTGGGTATTCGACTGCCCTCTCATGGACGACCTTGCTGCCGCCGACTTCGCCGCGGCATCCACAGGAGGCTTCTACTGGACCCCGCCGATGCAGCCGCAGATGCACACTCTTGCGCAGGCCGTCTCCGCCACCCCGGCTCCCAATCCCTGGTATGTAATTGCGGTTTCTCCTCTTCTCAGGCTCGATCGCGCCCACACGCGGCTGTTCTCCAGTTTATACATTCCGTGTCCTGATTTGCTGCCGGTGTCTCTATGTTATCACCTATAGCATAAACCGATGCGGTTGATAGCATAATTGTTGTGTGTGATTGTAGATTAGTAAAACACTACAGAGTATGTGGTATTTGCATCATGGACTAAAGATTGCATGTTCTAGAATTACTTACATGAGCGAGCATCTTTGTTTGTGTATTAGTAGTTGACTTTGCTTGTCTCATTGGTGTTGGGTTAGAGGAGATGGTTTTGCACATGAATTTAAATGGGTCTTGTGGAAGGTGCATGGCAGGACGGAGTGTTCAGTATGTCCAGGGCTCGTTTGGTTCGGGTGCATATACTACATATGCAGTGCATAGAATGCATACACAGTTTCACTCTTATTCGAGGAAAGTATAGTTTCCTCCTAAAATCCTCCTTGATGGATGCATATCCTCCTAAACTCTAAAACCAGATTATTTAAACCCTGAACTTTGCAAAACTGCTATATAAATGTCACCCCGAGCAGTTTTGGGGAGAACTTAGTTTTGATCTGATTTTTTTTTCACTTCGTCAGAAAGTTCACAGGCATTTTTGGATCTCTTGTCACTAGAATTTGCCTAGGGATGGAATAAGATCGAACCTTCTCATAGTTCCCGATGCGCTGGATGGAGGGATCTCCAGAGACGAGCACCGGCTCGGCCTGCTTGATGGCCTTGTGCAGGTCCCTCAGGTGTCCCCAGTTTGGCTGCCTAAGCAGACCTGCGCACATGACAACAATGGTTTCAGACAATCAGAGTACTGGTCGCGTACCATATTCGTCGATCGGTGCATCATGGTCGTAGCTTGTCGTGGCGATGAACAGGCCATCGGCGGTCCGGTCGAAATTTGTTCCTCCATGGTACTGAAAAAAAGATCAAATGTTAGGTGTCTCTACAACTTAAAACCGAAACATTGAGTGACAACATGTGGTAGTCAGCATCAGTTGCTCACCATGTAGTAGTTGACGAAGGACCCGCACTTCTGAATGAACCTTACCACCGCGAACGCCATGTCCTCCACCGGCCGGTGCGGCACCGCGCCACCAAATGCCGTGAACCTTACATCAATCGACATATTCGATCGTGTCAGCAATGTCGTGACATGCTTGCTGTGCAGATTGCAATTCAAGTGCTGTTTGTCGAGAAATTTTCACGCTTCATGCAAACTTACCATCCAGGCCAGGCCTCGGTCCACATGGTAGGCTTGCTGTTGGAGTTGGGGGTGAAGTAGTTGCAGTAGAAGCCATTGCAGGCATCTTCTTTGCAGCCATCACGAATCTATTCATCATTACCCAGGGAACAACTGACAAATCTGTCAATTTTATAGAAGAAAAGGAACGAATTAGCACAGAGTATATATTTTGTGGTGCCAGTACCAGGCTCCAAAGTTGGCAGCTTGATTTGGTAATGTGATGTCCTAACAGAAGCATGTGCCCAGTGCGAGAAAGCGAAGTGGTTAAATTAGCTGGCACCGCAATTTGCTCTTTGCCATTGCGCCATGGGCCATGGCATTGACAGCAACTGTGAGACGAGAACGAGAACGAGAGGGTGTTGTAGCTTACCGTGGCGTCGGGGGCGTTGTCATGCTTGCACATCACCCACGGCACGCTGGCGTTAGTGGCGACGACCATCTTGGTTGCCCAGTTGGTGTACGGCTTGGCGCAGACGCCCATCGCCTACTCCATGTACCCGTCTCCACCTGGGCAAGGATGATGGGGCCACCCTGCCACTCGAACAGCCCTCCGACTTAATCATTGACACGAGCTTCTCCACGAACGTCTGCATCGCCGCCTGCGTGCATGCATGTCCACAACTCAATTCTGTCAAATTCAAAACCTGATTTCCTAAGTTTCGCCACAGCAGAAGAAAATCAAAATCGCGTCATTCGCCTGCGTCTGTTGTAATTCAGCCAGAAACTTGAATGGACCGTGTCAGTCCAGAAACTGATGCCTGGCACGTACTTGAGTCTTCTTAGTCACCGCCGCGCCCGACCGCGACGTGGTTCTCTGCCCGGCGCTCCCTTCCGCCGTGCTCGCGCTGCTGCGACTGCTCTGGCCACCTCGCCGCCGGCTCCGCCTGGCCTGCCCAAGTGGTACCTCCGGTCACGCAGGTGAGGAGAGGAAGAAAAAATCAGATCAAAACCACCTTCAATTCTCCTCAAAACTGCTCAGGGTGACATTTATACCGGTTTTGCAAAGTTCAGGGTGTAAACAATCTGGTTTTAGAGTTTAATTAGGGGGATATGAATCCATCAGGGAGGATTTCAGGGGTAAAACTATACTTTCCTCTTCTTATTCTGGATCACTGGATGAGCAAGGGCAGAGTTCAAATGAAAAAGGTTGACATGGTCATTGGCATTGCCAACATTTGGGGATGTATACCCCTAATTGTTTTCTTTGATTACTGAGACGAATTTATGTCTGATGAAGCTAATGGTATCAGATTTATGTGCTCGGGGTTTGTATTTTAAGTGGTCTGAATTTCCATAGCAATACTATGTAAAATAGATCATGCTACATGTTACTTTGTGTCGGATATCGAGCAGTCTCATGTTACTTTGATGTATCAAGGATCAGAAAGAAAATGGGTGAGATGAGGGTTGTTTTGGTGACCCATATGTTGGAATTCCAGCATAGCCGAGCAAGTATTGCTGATTTATTGGCATATATGTTTCCATCTTAAGAAATTATTTATGGTTACACCTTAGGGCATGACTGCCCTTTGGTTAATGATATTTCTCTGAGTTGTCATATTCGCTGCATGAACAGAGGCAGCCTCCTGTGTTGTTTAGATGTAGAACCATGCTTCTTTTTTTCATTCCAGTATTTCACCTGCTGTAGGTTATCTGGTAAATTTGCCCAAGCCTTATTATATTGCCCTTGCTACGCTTGTCTTTGAAACTTATGATTTTGCACTATATCATGATTTTGACATTCTTAACTGCAAATGTGCTTTTCACCAGTGCTGAGTCTTATTTTGGCTTTGCAATGCTAATGTTGCTGCTTATCATTGTGCAGTATATTGTGAATTTTACATTCTTATCTGTGATTTACTTTTTGCCAGTGCTGAAATCAATAGCTCTGTTTCGGTGGACTGGGACCATGCCAAAGGACAACCGAAAAATAAACGGTTTGTTTATGTCTATATGCTTTGTTCGGAGTCCCTGAATTCGGTATTTTCTGTTGAATGTTTCCAACTTAGCACGCAATTGCAACAGTCCTAGGTCAGAAACTGGTGCTCAACCTAGCTCCAAAGCATGCAGGGAGAAAGTGAGAAGGGACAAGCTAAACGAGAGGTCTGCCAGCAATTTCATTTTGTTTATTCTATTAGAATTGTTTTTGTTGTAGCAGCATTTTTGTCTTAGGTTCAATGGAGCTTATGGTCTTCTGCCTGTTAGGTTCTTGGAATTGGGTGCTGTCTTGGATCCGGGGAAAACACCTAAAATCGACAAATGTGCTATATTAAATGATGCTATCCGTGCAGTAACTGAATTGCGTAGTGAGGCAGAGAAGTTGAAGGATTCAAACGACTCTCTCCAAGAGAAGATTAGAGAGCTAAAGGTTTTTATTGTTCCACTTAACTATTTTGTATGCAGATGTGTGTCCATATACTTTTTCTTTATGTTCTGAACTTATATTTTCTGTTCCATACAGAAATATATCTAATGTTCACACAAGCTTTTCTTAATCTGTTTTTTTGGGGTGCCAAGGACTACTGTTTATTGAATCCATAGGCTTTTAGATGAGTAGATCTCAAGCAATCCATCAGCTCTTAAACCTGCTTTATTTATTTTTATTAATTTCTGTTTAAACATTACTTTCTGATTAATAATTGGTATCAAAGATTCTTGTAAGGTATATATTTGTGGTAAATCTTTAGTCCAAACAAATTGATTCTTAGATCCCTGGATTTTGCAGGCTGAGAAGAATGAGCTGCGAGATGAGAAGCAAAAGTTGAAGGCGGAGAAAGAGAGCCTGGAGCAGCAGATTAAGTTCATGAATGCCCGTCAGAGCCTCGTACCACACCCTTCTGTCATCCCAGCTGCTGCATTCGCTGCCGCCCAAGGCCAAGCGGCAGGGCACAAGCTGATGATGCCTGTAATGAGCTACCCAGGATTTCCCATGTGGCAGTTCATGCCGCCTTCAGATGTTGATACCTCGGATGACCCCAAGTCATGCCCTCCGGTTGCATAGGCCAGCAAGAATCATTTCCCTCATCTATCTCATGGGGAAGGATGGCTAAAAAGCCTTCCGTTAAAGTATATCTTACTAGTCGTCAGTGTTACTATGCAGAATCCGTTTAGTGTTACTACTATGTAGTTAAACCAAGAACCGAACTGAAGCTTGTATCACCCGGGGACATTTGATTATCTTGTGACACCGTTGTATATTGTTAGTAAATAAATACCATCCGTTGAAGCAAATGGCGATTGGACGCCATAGCATTATCGGCTTGTTACTTTGTTTGACATGTTGCCCGTGATATTTATTTTTTGATGCATAACATAAATAGGTTGTGCTGCAGGTCAAAATAAAAATAAAAATAAATAGGCTGTGCTAGCTATTAGTTGGTCTTCTTGCATCCACTTGGCCTACCAATTCTTCCATGTGAAAACGCATTGCAAAGTCCAGGTGGAACCAGGATGGATGCACCTGTGGTGTGTATGTTGTGTTGGGTAATGGGTACAACGTGACGACCTCTCTTAGCAAGACGTGCCCTCTACTCATCTTATACAGTATATACTAATAAATTTGTTCATGTTCTCCTGCAATAGTAGTTTAGAATTAAAGCTCATATTTGTATCTTTGTAATCTCCAGCTAGTTACACCGTCTTTAACATTTTGTTTTTATCTAGTGCGTGCATTTTATAAAACTAAACTGGATCATGTCCATTCCGTGTTCCTGGCGCCTCCAGGAGCAAATGTGCTAGTACAGCAACACAACTTTCATAATCGAAAAGATAGACTGAAAACATTAGGGGAATGGCTAGGGGACAGTCAATTGAATTTAGAACTACCATAATCGAAAAGATAGACTGAAAACATTTGGGGAATGGCTAGTGGACAATCAACTGAATTTAGACTCCGCATCTATCTCCTGAAAACATTGTTCATTGTCTTCTGCCTCCTGACCTCGATCTGAACCACTCACAACTGCCAGCCGAACCGTCTGCCCACCGCCGCCCATCACCGGCGGCGCTTCCGCGGCCGCCTCATTGCCTAGCCCTCCCCTCAACCGCCGTGCTGCTATCACCCTTGACCATCCCTCTAACCCAAGCGATGATCAGTTTCTTTGGGGGAAATTGCACCAGCCCCCACACCTCTAAGATAAAATAATGGGGTCACTTGCCTACCTAAGACGACAAGCTCCTTCCTTCACATGAAAATTGACGAACCCAAATTCTAAATTCAGGCGACTTACATAAGCGCCGCCGAAATGTAGTATCAAATTGACGCAACCAAAGCTGATCAAAATGTAGTATCAAATTGCTAAATGTAGTACTAGCATATTACGAAGATCGGCTTCAAAATGAGGTTACATAGTAGGGAGCTGTATCCACACATCAAGTACAAGGAATTAACACCAGTAAATAAAGCTTAAACAAGAAAGAAAGCAAAAAGCCTTTGGTAGAAAGAATAGTTAACCACGCCTCGAAACGAATACTCATACCACCTTGTGTACGTACGTACGTGCATATCGTACAACGGTAGCTCGAACTAGAGCGTCCGTAGAAATCGTCCGTTTGTTGCTTCATCGTCAACTTACGCGGCAATGGCCACAAGAGCAGCGATCGCAAGCCCGGCCAAGGCCGCCGCCGGCTGCTGATACCGCGGCGCGGACGCAGACGCGGCCGCGGGCGTGGAGGTGGTCGGGGCGCCCGCCGGCGCGGCCTTGGCGTCGGCGTAGGTGTCAGCGGGAGGGGAGGGGAGCGAGGCCGGAGAAGGGGCGGCTGCGGCCGCTGCTTCTTCCATCTTGGCGGCGGTGGCGGCGTCGTACGGCACGGTGCTGATCTTGAGGTGCATTGTGCCGTTGGTGCAGTGGCGGGGGATGCCGCAGATGAAGTAGCGGGTGCCGGTCTCGCCGAGCTCGAAGGTGGTCTTGCCGCCGGAGTGGGTGGAGATGGGGCTGCCCGTGGCGCAGCTGCCGTAGTCCGCCTCCGTCACCTCCAGCACGTTGTGGTACGGCTCGTACTTGAACGCTGCCATGTTGATGCACGCGGCCGGAGTTATACCACGCTGCCCTACCGTCGAGAAGAAAACATGTAGAGTGTAGATCATAGGAAGTTTGTGCACGTACTTATGGTGTCGCCGACCATGAAGACTTTGTCGGCGATCCACTTCTCGTAGTCGACGTACGTGTCCCAGCCGAGGGAGTCGTCGACCGTGTAGTCGATCGCCAGCGCCGTCGTGGCCAACGCCGCCACCGCCATGACGGCGAGCAATGCTCCGGAGCTGGCCTTCATGTCTCCTCCGCGTAGATCCAAAGGACACGAAGTGGATTGTTGGTGGATGTTTGGTTCTGTGATCGTCTTGAACGATATTGCTACAACCAGACCAGGGTGGGGGTATATATACCGGGAGCTAGAACAAGCAAAGACTTTCTCTTCTAATCGTTTTTTAATTTTATTCCAGAAAAAAAGTATGTGTGTTTATGGCCTGCCATGAAACATGTACTGTAGGAAAGAGGAGAGATTGCAGGGTGATTCGAATAGCTGTGCTCCGTTCAATTAATTGGCAAATTTGGAATCCAAAACGATTGATTATACTGTACATCGCACCTGGTTCATTCTGGAGCCGTGCTAAGTTGACTCCCGATCCTTAGCCACACAAAAGTATGCTTCTCTTGCAGTAGCTCCAATTGGAAACTACTCAAATAATACGAGGATATGAGCACGAACAGTTGAGATTTTAATCTTGTGAAATCATATAGAGTTGCATAATCTTGTGAAGAAAAAACAAATTTAAGTTTTCTTGACATATTTTAGCTGGCGAAGTTCAACGCAATATAGATGAGTTGACATGCGAGATTCTCAGTTAATTATTGGTGATTCCTTCTACGTGAGCACAAGTCCCTTGCTGCCTCCGTACCCGGGCATGACTCGCCTGTTAGTGCCTTCGTGCTTCCCATGATCGATCGATACATTATACATGGCCGACCTCATGACAAGTTGTCATTGCACAGATCTTGCTTTCTCGTTTTCTCTTCCGCACTCTTCCAGATTATCATTTTTAATTGTAGTTTGTTTTAATGCACTAACTAACATGCCTGCCTC